>NC_041386.1:668045425-668058469 GCF_002162155.2 Triticum dicoccoides | reverse complement strand
ACCCCACCACCCAATGAACACCCCCCCAACCACCGGTGACTACCAACCAGAGGTCTCACGACTTCGAATACCCACCGACCACTAATTTATTACCATTTCTGTCCTTCATATACGTGCTGACGGGTGGGCCCTATGGTAATGTGCACTGCTGAATGTGGACCGTTTGCCTGGTCAATTGACCGTGTTATCAACAAATTATAGAGCTGTATGGTGAGCCAGTGACCGTATGATCACCCTAAAATGTACTCCTATTATATTAACACAGTACAGACTCAAACTACCATTTCTTTCATTCATATACGGGCTGACAGGTGGGCCCAACGGTTACGCGCCCCGATGGTGCAACACTAGTTGCGCCGCGTGGAACGTTTGACTGGTCAATTGATTGTGTCATCAACAAAATATGGAGTTGTACGGGTGAGCCAGTGACCGTATAATCATGACATGTATTTGTTTAACACGGTACAGACGCAAGGGCTCATATATACGCGCAAGCACTCACCGCTATAAGCGCACACACGCGAAACCTACCCCTATGAGCACCTTCGAGAGAGTGGGCCAGCATATATGATATTGAGATTTTAGGAAGTCACCATAGGTACCTCGTAGTCGAGTGGAACGTCTCCTCCCACTGAACGTGCATCACCGGAAAATACTAAAATTAACACAAGATAAATGCAAGCACCGGGACTTTAACCTTGGTGTGCTCGAGAAACCACTGTCCTCCTAACCATCCAACCACATGTTGGTTAGCACGACAAAATGTATGTGGTGGCCGTGATGAGCTTATTCTGAAGTCCAGTAACCATATCGTGCTTTCGCTTCAAATACAATGACCGTAAGTGTCATCAAAAAAATACGGAGCACGCATCAAATGCAAAGTCCGTCAATGTCATCAACAAAATATGGAGACGTATCGTGAGCTAGATACCGTTGTACTATTGTATATGCTTATTTTCTTAGTGGCCGATTGCGTGTGTGGTGTGGTGGGCACATCATTTCTAGTTGTGGTGGGTCAACATGAAGACTCATGGGTCGGTTCCATCCTGTGCCACATATAGGTTGGACCGAGATGTGTTATACGAAGACCCATGTGGAGGACTCGGCTGACAACACGAAGCTACCAGAGTCGCGGAGGACTCTATCCCCACTGGTGATAAGCCGACTATATATGATTTGTAACCCTAGGCCCTTAGTATGTTATACAAGCTTGGGGGCTAGTTCGTCGATAGTATACACACACACAATGCCTGGTATTCACATGTACTTTGTACACACCCCTATCACTAATATACAGTAACAGGAGTAGGTTATTTCTTCAACTGCGAGGGTCCGATCCGAACTAGGGTAAAACTTTGCCTCGTATTACCATCCAGCCTAAAAGCCAGGGATATCCTTCTGAATGATATGATGAAATCATATCTGCCAACTACTAGAGAGAGGTGTGTAGGGGGGGCAATGTGTGCGAGAGAGGCCTAAAGATAATGTGCGTGCGGAAGACACGTAGGCACATATATGTGCGTATAGAGGGCTAGTAGAGACCGTGCGTGTGTATATATGCATGCTAGAGAAATAGTGTTTTCCAACTGAGATTAGTGAAAAGAGTGGTACATAGTAGTCAGAAAGAGAGAGAGTGAGAAACAGAGAGAGCATGTGCGTGAGACACCTCGACACCCTGAGAGAGATCGTGAGCATGTGTGAAAGAGAAATGCCAATGCATATAAAGTGTGTGCACTTATGCGTTAGATAGAGAGATATATAACGCGTTTGTGAGAATGGGGCGAGGCATAGTGCATCTATGTGTAAAAGGCGGTTCTACGCATTAAATTAAAATATAAATGGCATTATTATTTTTGGATAAGATCGTGAATTTTGCAAATTGCGTATGGACAAAAATCGGTCTATCAGACACCCATACTCTATTGAATTCTAGCATGTGCATGTGTTTATTTCATATTATCGATTCATAGAGTGAGAGCAGTCTGAAATACAGGCAATGGATGCTTTTGCAATTCATATATAAACATTAATTAGTGCACCCCTTGTTGTTAGTGTGAAGCACTTTATACAATTGTCACTTGCATGGATACATTCCAAATTGCTAGCTACGAAATAGAATACATGTCGAATTCAACATAAAGGGGGTTTCAAAGATTCGAATTCATAGGAAGTGCATTCATCTATTTGAACCCGAGATAATGGCATTTGTAAATCAGATGCAAAAGGGGGCACCAATCTTTGTTGTGACTTTGAACATGCTATATATATTCATACGCATATCTAACTTTTTATTTTTTGCAACCAAGGAGATTATATCTGGAACCATGCATGAACTGAGGTAAGTTGCATATTTTTTTAATATATACTCGTGTACAATGTATATTCAAATTAACCCCCTCCATTCCAAAATAATCGTAGCTTTAGGATTTTCAAGAGTAAAGATTTGTGAAGTTTGACAAATCTTGAAAGTTCAATTCAAGAGAACCGAAAACGTTAATGCTTCTGCTCCCAAATATTGAACGAAGCACCAAATAGGCCTCTGGTCACCCGAAACCGCGCGAGACTAATGTTTGGTGGTAGGAAATTACTGTCCTGACTCTGGCCCATGTAGCCTATCGGCCCGATGTCCAAAGGTCTAAACCGGGGTAGGTTTGTAACTTCACCAAGACGCCAGTCTCAGCCGCCTCCGAGAAGCATTCATACGCCATGGGCGCCTAAACACCCATGCGCTCGGTCGAAATCTATCCCGCCCACATTTGGGACACCTGACATGACTGTCCTACCCCCAACCCGCAATATGTCCGAAATTTTAGATGGGGGAAAAGTTTGTAACTTTCCCCAAATTTCAAACAAGCGCCTCTCAAACTGAAACATTGTTCCCGCTTAGTTCCCCGCCTCCCTCCGTTTCTCCATTCATACTCCATGGGCGCGAAAACGCCCTCTCCACCAGCCGCGAAACCCCAGCCTCCTTCGTCCTCCACCCAATAGCGGCCAATCCACCGCCGCCCTCCTTCATCACGCCGGAGCCGGTACCCCGACGTCGTCGTCCAACGCAACCGCAACCACAACGCCCTCAAGGACTTAGCAGCTGAAGCCGAGGCAGAGTTGCCTCCACGACGCCGACGCCGACGTGCGCCATACCAGAACCACTCCGACCACGCCGTCCTCCGCCTCACTGTTGCGGCTCCACTGTCGCAACCGTCCACCGCACCGGAGCTGTTCCCGCTACGCCGTCGTTCGCCGCCTCGGATCTGCTGCCCCGCCGCCGACAGATGGCCACCGCACCACACTCAACAACTTGGCCATGGGTTCGTCCAAGGCTGCACCATCCTCCACAACTTCTGGTTTCCGACAAAGAACAAGAAGATCGTCGGAAAAACAGAAGGAGGACACAGCACTGCCAGCAGAAAGAGGTACTCCTCTTCCCTTATTCGTGCAAATCTTACGTCTCCGCTCACACCGTATTCATCCCACGAAAGAAACTAGTAGAGCGCTTCTTACTGCATCTTCTTCGTGATACTAAATGCACAAGGTTTCCTCCCTTTTACTATTTCACCTTTGCTAGAGGTCAGTAGCCCGCCTAGATTTAAATTCAGGGTCAGTCGAACCACAATTAAAAGAAGCAGCACCCGCTTAGGCGCGCGGAGCACCTAGTCCGCATGTTCCCCGGGGAAGCGGCGCATCGGTGTCTATCATAGGGGTGTGGGGCGTAGGAGCTGCTTGCGCCCGATCTGGAGGTCGGCGGGGCTTGAATGGATGGTCGGGGGGCGGTGCCAAGCACGGCGGTGCGGTGAGGTCGAGGGGATGGCGCAGGCAGGGGAGGAATACTGGGCTGGTGGTCACTGGCGTTTCGAGGAAGATCGTCAACACTGACTGGCTGGAGGTAGATGAAGGCGATCTTCCCGTTCTTTGTACATCGGACAGTGCAGAAAAATAAACTGACCTATTTGCTTTCAGTCGACAGTTATTTTCATAGAATCCTGTAGTAATTTAGTGTGTCGTGCATGTTGTAGAGCTATCATATGTCTCCCGTCATTTATTTCTCACCGACCTGCTATCTGCTACCTTTACACTATACTAATTGTGCACACACTTCACCCATACTCACACTATTGTTTTTTTATGCGTGGGTATTTCAGACTCTGACACAGTGTTGATGAATGCAGAAAAGAAAAGACAGAAGTCGCTCCAATGTAATTCGAAGATAAGCATTAAGCGTTTCAGCGCGCTAATGGGTGTAGTGTCACCAGTTGGAGACAGTAAACGTAGCTCTGCAGTTGATGATCTCAATTGCCACACACAACCATCCCAGGTGCTTGCTTTAACTTCGCGCTGTCAAATGTGGTTGCATGTTGCATATGGTGTCTAGCTTGTATTGCTTCCAATTTGGTTAAATTGCATCTGCTTACTTTACACATTATACCTTTCATAATGACATGCCTTCCTGTTTTTGATACATACTACATATGTCTATTAACCATGTTCGTACATCAAACTAATGCTCTTTTGTATCCCTCGTCAATCACTTATGATGAGACAGTCACCCGGGTGGGTTACTGTGAGATGCCCTACTCGTTTAAAGAGTGCAGTGTCATCCTCCCCACATGATTCTCAAGAAACAAGAAGGCTAAATGAAGATAGTCAACGGAGCTCTCTAGTTGATCACCGCAAATCCCCCACACCACCATCGTAGGTGCTTGCTCTTACTTGGCACTGTGATATGTGGTTGCATGTTGCATATGGTGTCTACCTTGTAATGCTTCTAATTAGGGTAAATTGCATCTGCTTAGTTAACACATTATACCTGTGAATATGACATGCCTTCCTTTTTTTGGTACATACTACGTATTTCTATTAACCATGTTCTTACATCAAACTACTTTTCTTGTGTATCCCACATCAATGCTCCTAATTTGTTAAATTGCATCTCCTTACCTTACACATTATACATGTGAATATGACACACCTTCCTGTTTTTGGTACATACTACATCTGCCTATCAAACCATGTTCTTACATCAAACTACTGTTCTTGTGTATCCTGCATCTATCGCTTATGATGAGACAGTCACGCGCGTGGGTTAATATGAGACGCAATACTCTCGTAAAGAATGCAATTTCATCCTCTCCACATGATTCTCAAGAAACTGCAAGCCTAAATGAAGATATTCAACGTAGCTTTGTACCTGAAGACCGCACTTTCCCTACACCACCATCACAGGTGCTTGCTCTAACTTCGCAGTGTGATATGTGGTTGCATGTTGGATACGGTGTCTAGCTTGTAATGCTTCTAATTAGGGTAAATAGCATCTGCTTAGTTTACACACTATACCTGTGAATATGACATGCCTTCCTATTTTTGGTACACACTGCATCTATGTGTTAACCTTGTTCTTACATGAAACTACCTCTCTTCTGTATCCTGCATCAATCACTTATGATGAGTCACCTTTATTCATTGCATATTGCATATTATTTCTAGCCTATTGCCATGTATTCCTTCTAATTTGGTCAAATACATTTGTTAGGGCACCCTTTTAATTTGGCAGAGTGATATTGGTTTCATCTTTCATATGGTTTCTAGCTTGCATCGATTCTAACAAGTTCAAGCACCTTGTGCTTAGTTTACACTTTATACATCATACATGTCAATATGTCACGCCGTCCTGTTTTTCATACATATTCCATCCTCCTATCATGCGGCTGCCTTACATGAATGTAGTGTTCGTCAGTATCATGCATCAATGAGTTCTGAAGAGCAAATTTTATTCCTTATTCTTGTGGGTTTGACTTGACAAGGCAAAATCAAGAAAGAGGAAGGAAAAGAGTAAGGAAGGTGATGATGGTGGTCCTCTGCAGCAACGTAAACGGAGCATCTATACCAATTCTCCTTGTACTGATAGTGCATTACAAGGTCCAAGTCTCCGCTCCCCTACTCCACCATCCAAGGTGCTTGCTCTAACTTGGCAGTGTGATATCTGGTTGCATGTTGCATATGGTTTCTAGCTCGTATTGCTCCTAATTAGTGTAAACTGCATCTGCTTAGCTTACACATGATACATGTGAATATGACACGCTTTCATGTTTGTGGTACATACTATATCTGTCTATCACACCATGTTCTTACATGAAACTACTCTTCTTGTGTATCCTGCATCAGTCACTTATGATGGGACACCTTTAAGTTGGCAATGTGATATTGGTTTGCGTCTTGAATATGATTTCTAGCATGTATTGCTTCTAGTTTGATGAACGCCACCTATGACGAGACAGTTTTAACTTGGCAGAGTGATATTGATTGCACCTTCCATATGGTGTCTTGCAGTGTTTCTAATTTGTTGAAGTGCCTTCTGCTTAGTTACCACATCATAGGTGTGAATATGTCAAGCCGTCCATTTTTTCGTACATATTCCATCCTTGTATCATGACTTTGCCTTTCATTAGAGTAGTGTTTGTCAGTATCATGCATGAATGAGTTCTGAAGAGTGAATGGTATTCCTTTTTCTTGTCGGTATGACCTCACAATGCAAAATCAATAAAGCTGAAGGAAATTGGCAAGGCATTGGATGATGGTGGTCCTTCGGAGCAACTGAAACGGAGGTTCTCTGCAGATTCTACTCCGCCATCCTCCCAACAAGATTCGCAAGACAACGCAAGGCTAGACAGTCAACGTAGCTGTGTAGATGATGAGCACATCTCTCCTACTCCACCATCACAGGTGCTTGCTCTAACTTGGAACTATTATATGTGGTTGCATGTTGCGTATGATGTCTAGCTTGTATTGCTTCTAACTTGAATTGCATCTGCTTACTTTACACATAATGCCTGTGAATATGACACGTGTTCCTGTTTCTAGAACATACGTGTACATGATGAGCACATCTCCCCTACTCCACCATCACAGGTGCTTGCTCTTACTTGGAACTGTTATATGTGGTTGCGTTTTTCGTATGATGTCTAGTTTGTATTGCTTCTGATTATGTTGAATTGCATCTGCGTAGCTTACAACTTATACCTGCAACGATCACTTACCCATAAGACACATTTAACTTGGGACTGTGATGTAGGTTGCATCTTGCATTGTCTTCTAGCTTGTACTGCTTCTAATTTCTTGAAATGGCACTTTCGACGAGACACTTTTTACCTGAGAGAGTGATATTGGTTGTGTGTTCATATGGTGCCTAGCTTTCATTTCTTCTAATTTTGTTGAAATGCCTTCAGCTTACTGTTTTTTCATACATATTCCATCCTCCTATCGTACGTGTGAATATGAAACACTGTCTTTTTTGTATATATTCCATCCTCCTATCATGCGCTTGCCTTACATCAAAGTAGTGTTTGTCTGTATCACGCATCAGCCAGTTATGCAGAGCTAATTTTATTCATCTTCTTGTGGTTTTGACTTCATAAGGTGTCGGGGAAACTGATCCACGAACACCTATGGGATCGGCGGACCGAGCCTCTTTCGATTCGGTGAGGGCGGAGGTCGAGCAAAGAGCGGATCGAGGCGGTACACACGAGCAGTTTACCCAGGTTCGGGCTGCACGGATGCGTAAAACCCTACTCCTGCTTGCTAGATTGTATTGAATCCTTGCTCAGGAGCGATGGACGCTATCAGACTGAGCGTGGGAGTGTTTCTGGTGTTTTGAATGAGCCGAACCACCAACTAACCGACCCCCCTCTACGTTGCGCATGGGCCTCCTTTTATACACTCAAGGGGTCACCGACAGGTGGCAACATAGACGAGAGGGGTAGAAATGGAAAAAGAATGCGGTAGCTGCACCTACCGCTACTGTAGACACAGTGTATCCTACCTAACTCTGACGGCAGGGGACAGGGGCATTGAATGCCCGTCTGAGTTGCCTAAACAGTGCAAAAAGTGACCGTTAGGAGCGCCACCGTTCGCCACGATGGCCTCCTCTTCATCTCCGCTTGCCACCGCGTACCCCTGGCTGCACAGGTTCCCGCCACGCGCCCCTGAGAAAGCCTCATGGCGACACGCGGGCGGGTGCGCTGGAGCGCGGGTATGGAGTGGCAGCTGGCCCCCGGAAAGTACCTTGCCGGGGTCGTCGTCTTGTCGCTCGCCCGATCTTGCCGGGACGTGTGGTGCGTCGCGGCAAGTTTCTTGTGGTGCCTTGGTTGGCCTTCCCGGCAAGCTCCTCTTTCCGGGGTCTTGTGTCTTCATCTTAAATACTTTGTTCTTGAAGGGGCTCCAAGGGAACCTACGGAGGACCCTGGCGGTCGTCCGGCAAGCCTTGCCGCGGGGCGCTTCAACTGCCCGTGCACGAGTTCGGGATACTAGGGTACCCCTACTCTAGTACACCGACAGGAGCCCCCGGGCCTGGGCCATACACGGTGCCGAGCGCTGTTGGGCCAGGCCCAAAACAGGGCACGGGCACGCGCGGGCCTGGGGTATGCCGAATCTAACTCCGTATCCACCGCACCCCCCGCAACGGCACGCGTCAATCACGGCGTCGTGGGGGAGATCGTGGGTGGTTCTTTATTCGGAAAGAGCGCAACGTCCGCCCCCTCCTCCTTATAAGCAGGGGAAACAGGGGTATTTCCCCTATCTTCGTCATTCGCTGCTGCAATCTCAGAAACCTCCGCCGCCCTCCTCCGCTTCCAAAGTCGAAAGAGAGCAGCGCTCCGCTCCCGTCGCCGCCGCCACTACCAGCGCCGTCGATCTCCCCCACCGCCTCCGCCATGGCTCCGACGCCCGGAAAGGGGAAGGCCGCGAAAGCTGTGAAGTCGACCGAAGCGCAGCGGCTTGAGGCGCTGCGGAAAGAGTGGGCCACCTTCCTCCCCGAGCTCAACGCAAAGGATCTGAGGGAGTGGTACTATCTCTTCTGGTCGACGGAGACACGGGCGCATCCGCGCACAAAGGTACTCTCCGCCATCACCTCGCAAGAAGCTCCAGTTGGCGGGTACCCTTTCTTTGCCGTGTTCTTCTACTGCGGGCTCTGCCCGCCATTCTCTGATTTCTTCTGTGATATCATGAACACCTACGGGCTCCACCTCCTTGATTTTACCCCCAACGCCGTCCTGACCATGGCAGTTTTCGCCCATCTATGCGAAAACTTTGTCGGAGTCCACCCCAACGTAGCTCTCTTCCGCCATTTTTTCATGCCCCGTGTCGAGAGAGGGGAAACCCTTGCCGGGGGGATCGCCTGGATCTCGCGAGCCGGCAAGAAGGAGACCTATCTGGAGGGGGAGCTCCACAGCAAGTGGGATGAGTGGAGAGCAAACTGGTGCTGGGTTGCAGAGGAGAACCCACAGCCGTTCACCGCCCTGCGCCAAACCCCAGCAGTGCGAGGCAATGATTGGAGCGCTCTGTCCGTGGACGATGACAAGCTGAAGATCGCCACCACCCGGATCTTGCGCCTCAGGCTTGCCGGGTTGACTGTAGGAGCTGTCAGCGCAGATTTCCTCCGCCGCCGCATCGCCCCTCTGCAGGCGAAGGGGAGACCCGCCTGGGAATTTGGAGGCCCGGCAGACATCATGAGCTTGTGCCCAGGCCTCAAATTCAATTTCACCGTCATAGAATTGGACGGGATACTTAAGGAAATATTCAAGCACGACCCGCAACATCCCGAGTGGTTCAGGTTGCCCAACTCCTCGCACGACCGCATCTGCGCAATGATGCCGTTGTGTGACTCGCACGGGACCGCTCCAACTTGGCAAGAGCCCGCCGGCGATGTCGTGCAGCAGTTCATCGACAGCCTAGTGGAGGTGGCGGTCAATGTTGACGAGAAGAAGCTCCTCACCCGCGACACCACTGATCAAGAGATGGAGCGCATCGCCACCAGGGCGGAAGAGGCGGCGGCAGCCGCGGCCGCGGGTGAATTCGGGTTCACCGTGGAGGAAGCGGACGCGGCGTTGGCGACGAGTCTTGCCGAACGGGAGCGGCCCGAAGAGGAAGAAGAGCTCGCCGCGCCCGACGCCGAGTCGAACGAGCCCGCCGAGGGTGCGAGCGGCCCGCCATCTCCGAGGAGCTTGCCGCGAGCAGGGCCCGCAGCGCAGCCCCCAGCGCAGCCAAGAAGGCGCCTCCGCCGGGTCGGTGATGCAGCAGGGCGGCAAGTGGGCCAACAGCCGCAGCGTCGCGCGACGCACTCTACCACGGCAAGTACGGTTGCCGTGGGAGCACCTCCCGCCGCAGCGACAACTGGAGCGGGGCTGTCTCGGGCTGGCGCCGCAGCCCCCGCCAAGCGGTCAAGGGATCCCACCCCTCCACCTCGTCGCGCTGGAAGTGGGCCGAACTTCGACCTCTCCGCGCTCAGCTCCGACGAGGAGGAAGAAGAAGAAGAGTAAGATTCCCTTGCTTGTTCTTGTAGTTCTTCAACTTGCTGATCTTGTCTTGCATCGGATCTGATCCACCCTAGGCTCTCCTTTTCAGGACTCTGACCCAGAGGGCGGCGAAGAGGGCCAAGTCTCAGGTGGGATCATCGAGGACGAGCCCACTGCGACGGCAGGAGGTGCGCCCGAGACCACCTTGCCGGATCCGGCCATCACTTCGCGGAGCAGCCCCCAGCGCAGCCCCCAACGTAAGCATATGGTTTACTTTCTGCTTCTGGGCGCGCGTGGTTATTCTTTTCTTTTGTTGATATCTGATTGCTGGTTTGTTTGTGCAGGAGTAGAACAACTTCATCAGGAGGGCGTGGTGATCACCTCCGACTCGTCGTCTGCTTCGACTACGCCGCCAAGGGTGGACTCCCCGACAAGGGAGCGTTCTCCGGCAAGGGGGGGATCTCTGGCAAGGGAGGAGTCTCCGGCAAGGGGGGGGTCTCCGGCAAGGGACAGCGCTAACGATCCACCGGTGGTGGAGGTCATGACAGCGGATCCCAGCACAGGTAGTCCTTCTTGCCCGAAACTTTCCTTGTAGTCTTCTGCTGATTTTTCTTCTCGGATACTTGTTTGATTTCTCCTTCTTCTCCGGTCGTCAGACCCACCCTCCGCGGATCCGATGGAGACCGAGGCGGGCGGCGAGGAGGACGCGCGCAGCAATACTGATGATGCCACGGCCACCGAAGAAGGAGCCGGCGCTGACGTGCCCGCCGGCGAAGAGGCCGCCAAGGCTGCTGCCGAGGAAGCTGGCGGGGGATCTGGCGATCGCACTGACGGCCCTGAGGCCGCAGGAGCGCCAGGCGCTGCACCGACCGCCGATCCCTCCGCCACTGCCGCGGCGGTAGGCTCCGAGGAGTCCCAGCCCGGCACCTATCTGATGGCCGGCGAGGGCATCTTCATCAAGCTCCCCTGGGTGTCAAGCTCCAGGGCGCCGGTGGAAGGAGAAGCTCTGGATGGGGAGGTGCTTGCCTCCGCCGGGTTGTCGATCGTCGACGCGCCGGGAAGCAGCAGCGGCGAGCCTAAGGAGGAGCGGCTGCTACAGAGGCTGCTGGCGCTCTACCGCGCCCGCCAAGTCAAGTTGGAGTCCCGGGAAGCGCTTGTCGCGAGGGCGAGCGTGGACATAGAGAAGCGTGCGGAGGAGCTCCGGGGTCTTCGCCAAGAAACTCTCCGGGCCTTGGCGGAGGAGCGGGAGCAGCTTGCTGAGGAGCAGAAGGCCTTTCTCCTTCAGAAGGCTGAGGCTGAAGAGCAGCAGCGGCTCACCGGCGAGAAGCTGTACGCGCGAGAAGGCGAGCTGGCTCAGCGGAAAGTGAACCTCGACAGCCATGAAGAGGAGCTTGCCGCGCGCGAACGGGCACTTGGCGGGACGCTCCAAGAGGCAAAGGATGCGGCTGCGGCTGCCGAGGCCGCCAAGAAAGAATTGGAGGCAAAGGTGGCGCAGCTAGAAGCTGATCTGAAGGTTGGTGGCGAAGAGCTTGCCGCGCTCAAGCTAGAGCGCGAGAAGGACGCCCTTGCCCACGGTGAGCTGCAGGGCCGACTCGCCGAGAGGGGCAAGGAACTGAGCGCCGCCAAGGATTCCAACGCCGATCTGACGCTGAAGCTGGCCACCTTGACGGAGACGTTGGACAGCGCCAGGAAACGGGAGGCAGACTTGAAGAAAGACATCAAGGCCAACGATGCGCTGCTGGCGAGGGCCGCCGAAACCCAGAATCTCCTCAGAGATACCGTGGCGCTCTGGACGGAGGGCCTCGTGAATGTTGTTGCAGTCATTGAAAGGAGCTGGTACAGTTGGGGGTGGAGGGCTTCGGGTATTCGTCCGATGAGAATCTCCAACCCATCGCCAAGCTCACTCTGTTCTTCAAGGGCGTGGCGACGGCTCTCCAGCAGCTCCGGGAACGGATCCCAAAGCAGCTGGCCGACGAGTCGCGCACGATTTGCGCCGGAGTTCTGGAGAAGGTGCTGATGAAGGTGGCCTTCCGCAATCCGGGCCTCCGCCTCACCAATATCCTCAGGACCTTGCCGCCAGAAGCTGATCTGGAGGAGCTCAAAGCCCTTGTCGCACCCATTGTGGACAAGGTGAGCGGAATCAAGAGGGTCGAAGGCGATCGCATAGATTAGGCCGCCCACTTCTTCTTTCCTTGTCGCGGCCAGCCATGTCACGGGAACACTTTATTAGAGGCGCGACAAGTTATTTTTGTAATATAGCTTTGTTCTATGGAATGATTGCAATGTTATTCCCTTTACTTGATCCCTCCCTTTGTATGTCTTTTTACCCTACGCTTTTAGGGAACTTGCCGGTGCAGACACCTGGGCCGCGAGCGCTGAGTGCGGGACGTCAGCAGCCTGCTGGCGGTGCCGCTACCGGCAAGAAACCTTGTCGCAACTAGTTGCAGCTTACTTAAGTTGCTGAGCGAACTCGAAACAAAGTAAGGGTGCTAGCGGCTCACTTAAGTTGCTGAGCGGACTCGAAGCAAAGTAAGGGCGCTAGCAGCTCACTTAAGTTGTTGAGCGGACTCGAAACAAAGTGAAGGCGCAACTAGCTACGAGTTGGTTCCTCCGCGCACAGGTTTTCCATACAAAGTGCGGTCGTTCAAGGGAGATAACTTAAAGAATTTAAAAAATTTGATTGCTCAAACTTTGGCAGCAACTTAGCTTTTCTGTCGTCTGCTTCCCGGCAAGGAGAAACTCTCTTGAACGGCCCGTTCCA
>NC_041386.1:668012812-668044999 GCF_002162155.2 Triticum dicoccoides | reverse complement strand
GAAAGAAGAGAAAATAATAGTATGGAGCTCTTCGGCTCGTTACTGCTTACCGAGTGTAGGTGCTGCACAAAGTGTCAGATAATTGCATGCAAGAAAGGAACTAATGCATGAAATGGACAAGCTGTGCGGAGCACATGGGGTTTTACTTATGCACGGGATCTGCGCCCGGCTTTGTACAAAGGATTACATGCAACAGCGGCAAGATTTGTACAAAAGGTGGTTGCCGGATCGGGTCCTGGCAACCGCGCCTTATGGGAAAAACTTACGAAGATGTTCTATGTTCCAGGAGTTGCTCACCGGAACGCCATCTTCGGTCTCAAGGCGGACAGCGCCAGGCCTCGTGACTCGTCTTACCCGATAAGGGCCTTCCCACTTTGGCGTCAACTTGTTGGAATTCTTGGTGGATTGAACGCGCCGAAGAACAAGGTCGCCTTCCTCGAAGCTTCTGGCTTTAACTTTGCTGCTATGATAGCGGCGCAAAGCTTGCTAGTATCGAGCAGCTCGTACAGCAGCCTGAAGACGATCTTCCTCAAGGAGCAGTGCGTCGTCTTGCCACAGCTGCTCTTGCTCAAGCTCATCATAAGCGAGCACTCGAGGTGACCCGTATACGAGTTCCGTGGGGAGAACTGCCTCTGCTCCATAGACTAGAGCGAAAGGTGTCTGGCCAGTGGCTCGATTTGGCGTCATTCTGATCGACCAAAGAACCACCGGCAGCTCCTCGATCCAGTTCTTTCCGCACTTGTGCAGCCTATCAAAAGTTCTGGTCTTGAGACCGCGCAGCACTTCAGCATTTGCCCTCTCTGCTTGACCGTTGCTTCTTGGATGAGCAACAGAAGCGAAGCAGACCTTGGCGCCAAGGTCTTGGACGTACTGCATGAAGGTGCGGCTCGTGAATTGCGTGCCGTTGTCGGTGATGATCCTGTTAGGGATCCCGAAACGGCAAACAATCGACCTGAAGAACTTGACTGCTGACTGTGCTGTCACCTTCCTCACTGGCTGCACTTCCGGCCACTTTGTGAACTTGTCGATTGCAACGTACAAGTACTCAAAGCCCCCGACAGCTCGGGGGAAGGGGCCGAGGATATCGAGCCCCCAGACCAAAAATGGTCAGGATAAAGGGATCATCTGGAGAGCTTGAGTTGGCTGGTGTATCTATTTGGAGTGGAACTGGCACGCTTCACACTTGGTTACTTGTGCAGTTGCATCCTGGAGGGCTGTCGGCCAAAAGAAGCCTTGTCGGAAAGCCTTGCCGGCAAGTGCCCTTGCGCCTATGTGGTGGCCACATATGCCTCCATGTATCTCTGCCAACAGCTTTTGTCCATCTTCCCGGCGAATACACTTCAATTTCACACCGTTGAGTCATCTTCCGTACAGTATGCTATCGACAAACTGGTACATACTTGACGGCCGGGCTACTCTTTCCGCTTCTTCTTGCTCTTCGGGAAGCTCTCCTGTCTGAAGGAAATGGACAATCTGTTGTGCCCATGCTGGAGCTTGTGGCTCGACAACAAGGACTAAAGGCGTATCTGCTGCTGCGGGAACATCCGCTTCTACGGCAAGGACTTGCGGCCCTGTCGGAGCTTGATGTTCCCCGGCAAGATCGCCGGAGCAAAACTTGTCGGGAGTGTCTGCTTCGACGGAACAAACCATAAGGTTTGCCAGAGCAGACTGCCCCTCAGCATCCTTGGTGTTGATCTTGGGGACTTTCTTGGCGGCGGCTTCGGGGAGCTCTGCCGGAAAGTAGTCACCAGAAACCAACTTCCTCTTCTTGCTTTGTCCAGTTGATGGTGTTATGGATGGTTGAGTCAACTTGAGCACAAAGATCCCTGGTTCCATAGGTACTTTTAGTGCGGCACACATTGACAGGCCATCAGCAATGTCATTCTGAGCTCTTGGGATATGCTCCATTTGTAGGCCGTCAAAGTGCTCTTCTAGCTTCCTCACTTCATCAACATATGCTTCCATCAACGGACTCTGGTAATTCTTGTTCACTTGGCGGACGACAAGCTGTGAGTCACCCTTGACAATGAGCTTTCTTATCCCAAGGTCTGCTGCGATTCTTAGTCCGGCAAGCAATCCTTCATACTTAGCAGTATTATTGGTTGCTTGCTCCTTGGAAAAGTGCATCTGGACTACGTACTTGAGGTGCTCTCCGGTGGGCGCCAGAAGCAGCATGCCTGCACCGGCGCCTTGCAGCGAGAAGGCACCATCAAAGTACATCAGCCACTCCTTGCTTGTCTCTTTGACGGGGATGCTTGTCTCTGGAATTTCTTCGTCTGGGGTTGGCGTCCACTCTGCAATGAACTCTGCCAATGCTCTGCTTTGGATAGTTGAAGTGCTGTCGAACTTGAGGCCAAAGCTTGACAGTTCCAGCGCCCACTCGACAATCCTGCCTGTTGCTTCTGGATTTTGCAGTATCCTTTTTAGCGGAAAGCGAGTGACGACTGTGATCTCATGTGCTTGGAAGTAATGGCGCAGCTTTCTCGAGGCCATGAGGAGGCCGAAAAGCAACTTCTGCACTCCAGAGTACCTTGATCTGGCTCCCTGCAGAAGGGAACTGACAAAGTAAACTGGGCGCTGCACCATTCTCTTTTGCATCTCGTTGTGTGTCTGCGCAGATCCATCTTTGTCGGGACAAGAGCTTGCCGGACCAGAGCTTGTCGGCGAGGCCCCCTGCTTGTCGCTGGATGGAACTGCCGTGGTTGCTGGCTCATCATCTACCTCCCTCTCCGCCACTAATGCAGCACTAACCACTTGGTTGGTTGCCGCTATATACAGCAGCAACTTCTCTTATGGCTTAGGTGCGACAAGTGTTGGAGTGGAGAACAGGTATTTCTTCAAATCCTGCAGCGCAGCCTCCGCTTCCGGAGTCCATTTCATTGGACCTGCCTTTTTCAAAATTTTGAAAAATGGCAGGGCGCGCTCAGCAGATCTAGAGATAAACCTGCTCAGAGCAGCCACGCAACCGGCAAGCCTTCGTACATCCTTGATGCGCTTTGGTGCTTCAATTTGCTCAATGGCCTTGATCTTGTCGGGATTGGCTTCAATTCCCCGCTGAGACACGAAGAACCCGAGAAGCTTGTCGGAGGGCACTCCAAACACGCACTTCTCGGGGTTAAGCTTGAGGTTGATCTTGCGCAGATTTGCAAATGTCTCGTCTAAATCTTGAATCAGGGTCGCCCTGTTCTTGCTCTTGACCACTATGTCATCCATGTAGGCTTCCACATTTCTGTGCAGTTGCGGCTCAAAAGCGTGGTGGACTACCCTTGCGAATGTTAAACCGGCATTCTTCAAACCGAAAGGCATCCGTACAAACAGTACGTGCCACACGGGGTGATGAATGCGGTTTTCTCTTCATCCTCTTCTGCCATGAAGATCTGATGGTATCCTGAGTATGCATCAAGAAATGAAAGCAAATCACATCCGGCTGTGGAGTCAACAATCTGGTCAATACGCGGCGAGGGAAATGGGTCTTTGGGACAAGCTTTATTAACATCAGTGAAGTCAATACAAAGCCTCCATTTCCCGTTAGCCTTGCGCACGACAACAGGATTGGCCAACCACGTGGGATGGAGCACTCCTCTGACAAGGCCTGCTGCTTCCAACTTCTTGATTTCTTCTGCGATGAATTCTTGGCGCTCTACTGCCTGCTTCCTGACTCTCTGCTTGACGGGCCGCGCATGAGGACAGACGGCAAGGTGGTGCTCAATTACTTTCCTGGGAACACCGGGGATATCAGACGGTTGCCACGCAAACACGTCGACATTCGCCCGCAGGAAAGCAACGAGCGCGCTTTCCTATTTGGGGTCAAGAGTGGCGCTGATGGTGAATGTACCACCAGTGCCATCCTCCTTGGTGGACACCTTCTTGGTCTCAGGTGGAGCTGCCATTGCTTTCTTACACTTGCCGGTGGAGCTCGATGGTGCGTCCTCGATGGTAGCGCAGCACTCCGAAGAGGTGCGCTTGCTGGAGTAGGCATCAGAGCTCTTGCCGGACTTGGTCTTCTTCTTCCCCCGGGAGCTTCAGCGGCAAGTGTCTCGCATTCTGCTGCGGCTGCTGCTTCTCGGTAGATCTTGTCGGCACAGATAAGAGCATATTTCTTGTCGCCAGGGACAGAGATGACACTTATTGGGCCTGGCATTTTCAGTACGTTGTACGCATAGTGAGAGGCTGCCATGAACTTGGCGAGTGCTGGACGGCCAAGGATTCCATTATAAGGTAATGGAAAGTCGGCAACGTCAAACGTGACCCTCTCAGTCCTGAAGTTCAGCTCACTGCCAAATGTTACCGGCAACGTGATTTTTCCCTTCGGCTTGCTCCTTCCCGGGTTGATTCCTTGAAAAGTACCGGTCTCTTCGAGCTCGCTGTCAGGGATCTGGAGTTTCTGGAGCACCGCGGAGGAGATCAGATTCAAGCCGGCCCCGCCGTCAACTAGCATCTTAGTGACCTTGAGGTTGCGGATTGTTGGTGAAACCAACATCGGCAAGCACCCGACCGCAGTTACGCGATCAGGGTGGTCCTCAATATCAAAGATGATAGGCGTGCTGGACCATTTCAGAGGCATGCGCGACTCGACAGGTGGTTCTGCTGCGTTAACTTCCCGCACCCACTGCTTGAGCTGACGGTGCGAGGTATGCAGAGAAGCACCACCGTCAATGCACAGCACCTCTGTGGCTTTCTGGAACTCCTGCTCATCGGTCTCCTCATCATCTATGTCTTCATCATCGTCATCATCTTCATCCTTGTCGCGGCCACGGGGAGGTCTATCTCCTTGCCGCTGCTTGGCCTTGCCGCGGCGTCCTCCTCGGCCGGGACGCTTCTTGCTGGATCCACCAGCTCCTTCCTGGGCCTTCTCTTTGTCGCGCCGCTCGTATTCAGCTTTCTGTTGCTCAACAAGCTGCTCGACTTTCTTACAGTTCTGAAGATCATGGCCCTTGGTGCGGTGAATCTTGCAATACTGCTTGTTGGTGCCGTCCTGCTTGTCGGCGACCGCCACCTCCGCGGCAACCTCCTTGCCGGAGTCACCAGCTTTGGCTTCCTTGGCGCCACCACCATTGCCGGACTGCTCAACAACTAGCACTTCTTTGCCTTTCCTCTTTCTGTTGTTCCGCCGCCGGTTTTTCCTTGCCGGGGCAGCATCTTCACTGTCAGATCCCCCCGCTCCTATATTTTCTCCAGGGAGTCTTCTCCCTTCCTCAGCACGTGCACACTTGTCGGCCAGTGCATATAACTCACTGACGTCCCTGATCTTGCACATCACCATTTCCTCCCGCATCCTGCGGTTCCGCACGTTCTGATGGAACGCGCTGATCACCGCGGCAGGGTGGACGTTTGGGATGTTGTGCTGCACACTGCTGAATCTCTGAATGTACTTGCGCAGGGGCTCTCCTTCCTTCTAGGCGAGCAGATGAAGATCACTCTCCTGGCCATGAGGCTTGTGTCCGCCTGTAAAGGCGCCGACAAACTGATGGCACAGATCAGCCCAGGAGGATATGGAGTTGTCCGGCAAGTGCATGAGCCAGGATCTGACATTGGGCTTGAGCACCAGCGGGAAGTAGTTGGCAAGGATCTTGTCATCCCGTCACCCGGCAGCCTGCACCGCAATGGTGTAGATGCTGAGGAACTCTGACGGATGCGTCTTGCCGTCGTACTTCTCCAGTACATCTGGCTTGAAGTTCTTTGTGCTGGGCCACTGGACTTGCCGCAGCTCACGAGTGAATGCGGGACAACCTATCGCATACGGCAGATCGCCTGGTTCCCCTGGCGCATGCATGTCAACAGAGGGCCCAGCGCGCTAGTCGGATTGACGCCGCGCTTCTCTCCGGCGCTCGATACGGGTTCGAGCGTCTTCTTGTTGTCGATCATGAAGAACTTGGCGCTGATCACGACGAGCTCATGGATCCGACGATGCAGTGGAGTCGCTGTCGAGGTGGATCTGGCGAGTCGGCGATCTTGGCCTTCGGGGCGGTGATTGCATGGTAGTCGCACCTCCGCCCGTTTCGTCGCCACCGACTCGCGTCCGAGGGTCCTGCCGCGGCGGCGACGCGCTCGGCCGCCGTGGAGTGTCGCCGTTGGCGTAGCCGATGAGACTCTGAATGGTGGCCCTCCATTCGTCGGTCTTGTCCGCCGTTGGAGGGTAATCTAGGAGCAGTTGAGCTCGCGCCAAAGCTTCTGCTGGAGTGGTGGGTGGCAGTGGCGGACGGCACGAGGAGCAGGACATGCTCGAACTTCTAACTATGTTAGAAGGAGCAGTATCCCGTCCAGGCGACCGTGCCCCGCTCGTGCCAGCACGCTGGCGTGCATGCTGGTCTTGAGCGCCTCGAGATCCACCAGCTTGGCCTTGGGCTATCATGCGTATGGCACTGCTAGTGCCATGACGCTGTTGATCTTGCGCCTCCTGAGAGTGGTGCGGAACATCTACGGTCGCCGAGGTTTGTGCAGCCTTGTTCTTGGACCTGGCAGCATTATGAGCTTCCTCGTCGACGTCCATTCTTCCGCCGGCGTCCATTCCACCATCCGTTTGCTCCAACGGTGGCGGAAATGACATGGACGGAGCGGCTGCCGCCGAAGTCTTCTTCTTCGGTGGCATGTTGATGAAGGGAATGAAGATCTAGCTCGTGTGAACACCGGATTAGGTTCACACAATCTCGACGCCCCCTACCTGGCGCGCCAAAGATGTCGGGGAAACTGATCCACGAACACCTATGGGGATCGGCGGACCGAGCCCCTTTCGATTCGGTGAGGGTGGAGGTCGAGCAAAGAGCGGATCGAGGCGGTACACACGAGCAGTTTACCCAGGTTCGGGCCGCACGGATGCGTAAAACCCTACTCCTGCTTGCTAGATTGTATTGAATCCTTGCTCGGGAGCGATGGACGCTATCAGACTGAGCATGGGAGTGTTTCTGGTGTTTTGAATGAGCCGAACCACCAACTAACCGACCCCCCTCTACGTTGCGCATGGGCCTCCTTTTATACTCTCAAGGGGTCACCGACAGGTGGCAACATAGACGAGAGGGGTAGAAATGGAAAAAGAATGTGGTAGCTGCACCTACCGCTACTGTAGACACAGTGTATCCTACCTAACTCTGACGGCAGGGGACAGGGGCATTGAATGCCCGTCTGAGTTGCCTAAACAGTGCAAAAAGTGACCGTTAGGAGCGCCACCGTTCGCCACGATGGCCTCCTCTTCATCTCCGCTTGCCACCGTGTACCCCTGGCTGCACAGGTTCCCGCCACGTGCCCCTGAGAAAGCCTCATGGCGACACGCGGGCGGGTGCGCTGGAGCGCGGGTATGGAGTGGCAGCTGGCCCCCGGCAAGTACCTTGCCGGGGTCATCGTCTTGTCGCGTCCGGAAGCTTGTCGCTCGCCGGATCTTGCCGGGACGTGTGGTGCGTCGCGGCAAGTTTCTTGTGGTGCCTTGGTTGGCCTTCCCGGCAAGCTCCTCTTGTCGGGGTCTTGTCTCTTCATCTTAAATACTTTGTTCTTGAAGGGGCTCCAAGGGAACCTACGGAGGACCCTGGTGGTCGTCCGGCAAGCCTTGCCGCGGGGCGCTGCAACTGCCCGTGCACGAGTTCGGGATACTAGGGTACCCCTACTCAAGTACACCGACATAAGGCAATATCAGAAAATAGGAAGGAAAAGAGTAAGTTAGGGGATGTTGGTGGTCCTCCGCACCGACGCAAACAGAGACTCTCTAGATTTGCCACTGCTACTGCTAATGAAGTTGAAGTCCCAAGTCTACATGATGAGTTCATCTCCCGTACTCCACCATCGCAGGTGCTTGCTCTAAGTTGACAGTGTGATAATTGGTTTCATGTTGCCTAAGTTTTCTAGCATGTATTTCTTCTATTTTGATTAAATTGCACCTGCCGAGTTTATACGTTATACATGTGCATATGACATGGCTTTCTGTGTCTAGAATACACTGCATCTATCTATCATACCATGTTCTTACATCAAAGTATTGTTGTTGTGTATCCCGCATCAGTCACTCATGATTGGATGCTTTTAACATGGCAGTTTGATAGTGGTTGCATCTTGCATTGATTTCTACGTTGTACTTCTTCTAATTTTTCGAATTGCCACTTATGACAAGACACTTTTAACTTGGCAGAGTAATATTGGTTGCATCTTTCATATGGTGTCTAGCTTGCATTACTTCTATTTTCTTGAAAATCCTTGTGCTTAGTTTGCACATCATAGCTGTGAATATGTCATGTCGTCCTGTTTTTCTTACATATTCCATCCTCATACGGTTGTCTTACATCAAAGTATTGCTTGTCTGTATCATGCATCAATGAGTTCTGAAGAGTGATTTTATTCTTTTGTGGTGTGGGTACAGCTTGACATGGCAAAGTTAAAAAAGAGCAAGGAAAATAATATAGTAGGGAGTGCTGTTACTCGTCGGGTGAAATGGAAAAGGATCTGCCGTCGAGATTCTGTTGTTACTTATAGTGCAGTAGAAGGTCCAAGTCCGCCGGCTAAATCTACAAACACAGTATCACCTACTCCACCAGCTGCAGCATCCGCTTCAATTGTACCAGCATCTCAACCAGTTACTCGTTCGTTTGCTCCGGAACTGACCAGTTCCCAAGCTGCCTTCACACCTAACACTACTTCTGAAGCACTGCTGACACAACAGGACTTGGCAGGATCAGATGAACCTCATGAGCATCAACACCAAGACGGTACCTGACCGAGTCAAGTTGCAGTTGCATGCTCCTTTATATGTACTCTCATAGTTTGATGTACACTAACACTTTCCATATTCGTTGTTGAACTAGCACCACGGCGCAAGCGGAAACAGACATCAGGGATAATGCTTGATAGATTAACAAAATCTAAAGGAGGAAGAATGGAGATCCATTTTGAGGCACGTTTAAAAAGGCCATGTGATGCTACAGAGTCAGCCAAGTTAGTATTAGAGGCACCCGTTGCCGTTAGGTGTCTTGCACGTATCCTCCCAACGTGGATCCAGTACAGGAATGAGAAAGATAATACCCAGTTTAACACCTTCCTTGACCATTTATCCGTAAATAATGTTATTCATCGCAATTAGTAATATTTTCTTTCTCTGTCCCATACTTTCTAGCTTCCTCCTAATAAGACTCACATTCTTTTTTCAACAGATGAGGTTCAAGTTGGATCTGAAAGATGATGCAACTAAACAAGGATGCACTCATGTTTTTCAGTCTGCTCTACGACAGTATCGGTACCACCTTAGAAAATCTCACTTTGAAGGCAAGGCTAACAATGAAATCGCCCAAACATCTTCAGTGGAATATATTACAGATGAAGACTGGACAACCCTTGTTAAACACTGGTCTGATCCAAAGTATCAGGTAGGCTATATGTATTTGATCAGACCACATATTGAACTTGTATTTATGTATGTGCCTTACAAGTGTATCTTGTTCTAGGCTAACTGTTTGAAGAACAAAACCAACCATTCTAAAGTGAAATTCCAACAGACAACAGGATCTCGTAGCTATATTGCACACTGCGAGGCTCTTGTAAATAGCTGTTACTTCCTTCTTTTTTGTGTGACATATTATCATATCTATATTGACTTGTTCCAAATACAGAGGAAAGCCCGTGCGGACCAAAAAGAACCTGAACCGAATGCAGTGCAAATCTTCAAGGATTGCCACACCAGCAAGATGAAGGGCATCAGCACACCAGTTCAAGCCGCTCTTGTAAGTCCTTACTCCTCCTGCCTTGAACTGATTGGTACTGCGATGTGTTCATTTAACTACTTGGTTTGCAGCCAATGTCAGTTACTCTGTTCACTTTTATACACAGTTGTCTTAACGTATCATTTCACCTTACATGGTTTAAAAGAGATGATGGATATTCTTTTGGTCTTGATCTGTAATCTAGTTGTTATGTTCACGTGCGCCACACAATGATAAAATAGCCTGTTTGTTTTATATCTGTTTGCCCATGATATGAATGATGTCATACTATGTTCATCCTACTTTAAACCATGTCTCTTTATCCTTAGATGTCAACGAATGTGAGGAAATAGACAATACAGTAGGCATGCTACATGGACATATGTTCCGAAAGTGATTTTATTATGTAGTTGGCACTATAATACATGCTAATGTATTATAGTAGTTCACCAAAATAAGTTATGTATAAACGTTGAACCTACTTTGTTTGTTTTTATCTCATTAGTAAATTATCTGGTACACTAATCTACAAGTTCAAACTTTCAGGAAGCTATGGAACAAATGATTCAACAGCCACAACCACCTGAAGGTGACGAGGCTACGACAGGCACAATGTCACCTCTTGCTGAAGTGCGTCAGTATCTCTCCACTAACAGTGCAAAAAAGCACCTTCCTGCGTAATTCTGGGTTGGTTGTCAAGGTAACCTCGTCCAAATCGCCTTCTGAACAAAATCTTCCTGCTAGACAGAGTGATATATCTGTGCTCCAGACACAAGTCCAATCCCTGATGGACGTTGTTTCGGAAACAAGAATAGTGGTTGAGAAATGTCGTCAAGATATGAATGGTTTTGAAACCAGACTATCAGACATTCGCTTCGTTGTTCAAGAGCAATGGCGGAAAAAAGGTGGAGATCGTGCTGCTCCATCAGATTATACAGCCTGAAACATTAGCACTCAGGTCAAATGATCTGGGCTTCTATACATCTGATGGTGCTTTTATCTGGAAGGACTATAAACTTTATGCCAATAGGCCTTTTGTATGGTTGGAATTTATTTTGTTGTGATACAACATTTATGATGCTGCCATAGGCTGCAGTAATTACGACGCTATTTTTGTATAGTGTAGGTTTATCTTAGTAATGTATTCGGCCGAAAGCTTCCTAGGAGCCCAACATGCCAAAATTCGTCGGGCCCATTCCAATTGGGCTAAAAATGATTATGGGCCAAAATTGGCATGTAGCCCACTAAAAATATCTGGGCCTAAATCAGCATAAGCTTTCATATTTTTCTGGTAAGCATGTGCCCATAGTGGACCTTTAACAGGCCTAAACATAATTTGGGCCCTCGGTAAAATTAGGCCTTCTACAGATGTAAATATCTCGAGCCCATAAAAACATGGGCCTTTAATAGACCGAAAGTGAGATTGGGCTCTGATTGTGCCAAATAATCCACTGGACTTAGCAGGCCGAAATGGTGGCCCATTTACGATGCGGATCTTTGACAGGCCGAAATTTGGACGGGCCATAAATGCGCCGACCTAGTACACGGGCCTTTAACGGGCCAGAACTTCGGTCGGGCTAGATTATCGCCATTTTTATATGGGCCATTAATGGGCCCGATATGACGTTGGGCCACATATGGCCCATGGTGTACGTCCGGCATTAACAGGCCGGAAATGACAACAGGCCGAAAGTGGCCCAAATCTATAGTGGGCCTCTAACAGGCCGAATGTCAGACATGGCCGAATATGACCCAAATCCTTTACGGGTGTTTATGGGTCGAAAGTTTTGATGGCCTGTAAATGGGCCCAAATGAAGCTGGACCTTTAACAGGCCGGAAATACACTGGGCCGTAATTCGGCCCAATTACTTAGCAGACAGTTAACAGGCCAGAAGTGACCATGGGCCGCATTGATGACAAGTTTAGGATAGGCCATTGACGGGCTGATTTGACAAAGAATGTTGGGCCTTTAGCTGGGCCAGCCCATTATGGTCTGCAGAATCTTGTGGGCCTTTAGCTAGGTCGGCCCATTGTGGTCCGCAAAATCTTGTGGGCCTTTAGCTGGGCCGGCCCATTATGGTCTGCAAATTCGTGTGGGTCTTTAGCTGGGCCGGCCCATTATGGTCCGCTAAATTTTGTGGGTCTTTAGCTGGGCCGGCCCATTATGGCCCGCTAAATCTTATGGGCCTTCGGTTAGGCCGGCCCATTTAAACTTTGTGGGCCACTTTTGGGCCGGTCCATGTGTCAACATATCATAGGTCATCTCGACCGTTGGATGAGTGACACCTGTGCCAACGCGGAGCTGACGCGTGGATGCGTCAGCCAATGAGAATTTTACACGTGGAAAATCGGCATTGGTTGTGGCTGTTAACGGGTTATCGGATCCAAAATCTGACCCGATAGCTTAACGGTGTTCCGTTACGGTGGATGCCACGTGTCGGTCACCCTTGACGAAAGCACTTTTGTGACGCGCAATTTATCGTCATGGAAGTGGACACTTCCGTGATGATAATTTTGGTAATGTCATGGAACACTTCTATGATAGCACATCTATGACTATCTTGATTTTGTCAAAAATTTGTCATGGATGTACATGCATGATAGAAAACGCGACCTACTGTGACAAACACGTATCATCACGGAAGTGTATTTTTTTTCTAGTGTCATTTCCTTCTGCTCCTCGTTGGGTTCGACACTCTTACTTATCGAAAGGACTACGATAGATCCCCTATACTTGTGGGTCATCAAGGAACAACCTCTTCAGTGATACTCAATCACTTTGGGTTTGTAGGTGTTTGGGTTTGGGTTTTGTGTTTTTCCTCACATGATGATTTTCGCTCAAAGTCCTCGGAGGATGGGATGCTCTCCATGACAAGTGTCAGTTTCTCTCGGAGCAGCCAACCAGCTAGTGGTTGTAGGGGCAGCTATTTATAACCTAGGGAGCAGTCTGACATGATAAGACATAAATGCCCTTGAATGATATGACCGTAAGGTGGTTAGATATTAAGGGACATCTGGCGTGTAGCACAGCAACGATCTGATTTGAGGTTGAAATTCCTCAGGGCTATCATGTCCTCACTATGTAGGCAATCCGCACTACGAATTCCTAACTCCTCAGTCAGAACAAATTCCTTAGAGACCAGAAGATCTTCATCTCTGTCACTAAAGAAATTGACTAAACTGATATGAGATTTCCAATGGCTTCACTCAAAAGGATTGGGTAGGTGTAGGATTTTGAGATGAGCATCACTTGGAAATCAGTTTCCTTAGTATTACCTCGACCTCCTTTAACAGTACGGTGTTTCCTATGACTCAAGAAAGAGAAAAAGAAACTACGAAAACAAAAGTCTTCATGCTTCATACTCCTCGCATGAATATTCAAGTCTTCAAGGTCACACCAATTTTCTTCACTTTCAAAGTCTTCAGGAGACCAAAGTCTTTAGCTGAAGACATTCATTTTTAGGGCTCGACTTTCCTCGTAGATATCAAACTCCTCATCGACTTATAGAGCCTATGTACACTCACAAACAGATTAGTCCCTTAACCTATAAGTTTTCAATACACCAAAATCACTAAGGGGCACTAGATGCACTTACAATCTCCCCCTTTTTTGTGATTGATGACTGCTACGTCTTGAGCTAGCGTTGGTTTTCCCCGAAGAGGAGAGGGTGATGCAGCAAGTGTAGCATAAGTATTTCCCTCAGTTTTGAGAACCAAGGTATCAATCTAGTAGGAGGCTCCTCAAAAGTCCCACGCACCTACACAAACAAACTGAGAACTCGCAACCAACGCAATAAAGGGGTTGTCAATCCCTTCACAGCCACTTGCGAAAGTGAGATCTTATAGAGATAGTATGATAAGATAAATATATTTTTGGTATTTTATAATATAGATGCAAAAAGTAAAGATGCAAATAAAAGTAGATTGAAAGCAAATATGATAAGAGATAGACCCGGGGGCCATAGGTTTCACTAGAGGCTTCTCTCGAGATAGCATAAGTATTACGGGGGTGAACAAATTACTGTCGAGCAATTGATAGAAAAGCGCATAGTTATGAGATTATCTAGGCATGATCATTTATATAGGCATCACGTCCATAACAAGTAGACTGACTCCTGCCTGCATCTACTACTATTACTCCACACATCGACCGACTCCTGCCTGCATCTAGAGTATTAAGTTCCTAAGAACAGAGTAACGTATTAAGCAAGATGACATGATGTAGAGGGATAAACTCATGCAATATGATATAAACCCCATCTTGTTATCCTCGATGGCAACAATACAATATGTGTCTTGCAACCCTTTCTGTCACTGGGTAAGAACACCGCAAGATTGAACCCAAAGCTAAACACTTCTCCCATGGCAAGAAAGATCAATCTAGTAGGCCAAACCAAACTGATAATTCGAAGAGACTTGCAAAAATAACTTAATCATTCATAAAAGAATTCAGAGAAGATTCAATTATTATCCATAGATAAATCTGATCATAAACCCACAATTCATCGGATCTCGACAAACACACCGCAAAAAGAGATTACATCGAATAGATCTCCACAAGAGAGGGGGAGAACATTGTATCGAGATCCAAAAAGAGAGAAGAAGCCATCTAGCTAATAACTATGGACCCGTAGGTCTGTGGTAATCTACTCACAACTCATATGAGGGGCAAGGATGTTGATGTAGAAGCCCTCCGTGGTCGCTTACCCCTCCGGCAGAGTGCCGGCAAAGGCTCCAAGATGGGATACAGAATGTTAAGGTGGTGGAAATTGTGTTTTGTGGTGCTCCTGGATGTTTCGGGGTACGTAGGTATATATAGGAGGAAGAAGTACGTCGGTGGCCGCCCGAGGGGCCCATGAGACAGGGGGCGCGCCCTATAGGGGGGGTGCGCCCCCCTATCTCGTGGGGTCCTCGGGAGCTTCTTGACTTGCACTCCAAGCTCTCGGGATCTTGTTCGTTCCAAAAATCACGCTCCCGAAGGTTTCATTCCGTTTGGATTCCGTATGATATTCCTTTTCTTCGAAATACTGAAATAGGCAAAAAAACAGCAATATGGGTTGGGCCTCAGGTTAGTAGGTTAGTCCCAAAAATGATATAAATATGTAAAATAAAGCCCATAAACATCGAAAAGGGGTAATATAATAGCATGGAACAATCAAAATTATAGATACGTTGGAGACGTATCAAGCATCCCCAAGCTTAATTCCTGCTCATCCTCGAGTAGGTAAATGATAAAAAGAAGACTTTTTGATGTGGAATGCTACCTAGCATAATTCATAATGTAATTTTCTTTAATGTGGCATGAATGTTCAGATCCAAATGATTCAAGATAAAAGCTTATAAAACATGAAAATAATAATGCTTCAAAGCATACTAACAAATAATCATGTCCTATCAAAATAGCATAGCCAAAGAAAGCTTATCCATACAAAATGATATAGTTAGGCCATGCTTCATTTTCATTACACAAAATACTCCCATCATGTACAACCCCGATGACGAGCCGAGCAATTGGTTCATACTTTTTAACGTGCTTCATCTTTTTCAACTCTTACACAATACATGAGCGCAAGCCATGGACATAACACTATGGTGGTATATGGTGGTTGTGAGGACAAAAAGGGAGAAGATAGTCTCACATCAACTAGGCGTATTAACGGGCTATATGGAGATGCCCATTAATAGATATCAATGTGAGTGAGTAGGGATTGCCATGCAACAGATGCACTAGAGCTATAAATATATGAAAGCTCAACAAAAGAAACTAAGTGGGTGTGCATCCAACTTGCTTGCTCACGAAGACCTAGGGCACTTTGAGGAAGCCCATCATTGGAATATACAAGCCAAGTTCTATAATGAAAAATTCCCACTAGTATATGAAAGTGACAACATATGAGACTCTCTATCATGAAGATCATGGTGCTATTTTGAAGCACAAGTGTGGAAAAAGAGATAGTAGCAATTGTCATTTCTCTCTTTTTCTCTCATTTTATTTTTTTTTCTTTTCTTTCTTCCTTTTTTTTCTTTTTCTTTTTTTCTCCTCCTTTTTTTCTTTTTGATGGTCTTCTTTCGCCTCTTTTATTTTTATAAAGTCCGAAGTCTCATCCCGACTTGTGGGGGAATCATAGTCTTCATCATCCTTTCCTCACTAGGAAAATGCTCTAATAATGAAGATCATCACACTTTTATGGATTTACAACTCAAAAACTACAACTCAAAGCTAGAACAAGATATGACTCTATGTGAATGCCTCCGGCGGTGTACCGGGATATGCAATGAATCAAGAGCGACATGTATGAAGATTATGAAGGTGGCTTTGCCACAAATACGATGTCAACTACATGATCATGCAAAGAGCAATATGACAATGATGAAATGTGTCATAATAAACGGAACGGTGGAAAGTTGCATGGCAATATATCTCGGAATGTCTATGGAAATGCCATAATAGGTAGGTATGGTGGCTGTTTTGAGGAAGGTAAATAAAGGGTTCGATACCGGCGAGAGTTGCGCAGTAATAATAAAGGCAAGCAAAGTAAAAGGATAGGTGTGCATATGTCCATGGACTCGCATTAGTCAAAAAAAAGAACTCATATACTTATTGCAAAAGTCTACTTCTCCCTCGAAGCAAAGTACTACTACGCATGCCCCAAGAGGGATAGATTGGTAGGAAAAATTCCATCGCTCGTCCCCGACTGCCACTCATAAGGAAGACACTCAAAAGAGCACCTCATGCAACAAATTTGTCACACAACTTTTACCATGCGTGCATGCTACGGGACTTGCTAGCTTCAACAAAAGTATTTCTCAATTTCATAATTACCCACTAGCATGGCCCTAACATTACTACCTTTATATATCAAAACAATTATCAAGCAACAAATTGATCATAGCATCCAATTCAATTTCTATGATAGTTTTTATTATACCCAACTTGGATGCTCGTCATTCTAGGACCAAATTTGTAACCAAAGCAAATACCATGTTGTTCTAAAAGACTCTCAAAATAATATAAGTGAAGCATGAGAGACTAGCAATTTCTATAAAATCAAACCACCACCGTGCTCTAAAAGATATAAGTGAAGTACTAGAGCAAAACTATCAAGCTCAAAAGATATAAGTGAAGCACATAGAGTATTCTAGCAAATTCTAATTAAATAGGCTTCTCCCAAAAGGTGTGTACAGCAAGGATGATAGTGGTAAACTAAAAATCAAAGGTTAATATAATACACGACGCTCCAAGCAAAACACATATCATGTGGGAAATAAAAATATAGCTCCAAGTAAAGTTACCAATGAACGAAGACGAAAGAGGGGATGCCTTCCCGGGGCATCCCCAAGCTTAGGATTTTGGCTATTCTTGAATATCTTGGGGTGCCTTGGGCATCCCCAAGCTTAAGCTCTTGTCACCGTTTATTCCATAGTCCATAAAAGCTTTACCCAAAACTTGAGAACTTCACAACACAAAACTCAATAGGAAATCTTATAAGCTCCGTTAGTGAAAGAAAACAAAACCAACACATAAGGTACTGCAATTAACTCATTCTTTATTTATTATGGTGTTAAACCTACTGTATTCCAACTTCCTTATGGTTTATAAACTAATTTACTAGCCATAGATGCACTGAAATAAGCAAACAACACACGAAAAACAGAATCTGTCAAAAACAGAACAGTCTGTAGCAATCTGTAACTAACGCAAACTTCTGGAACTCTAAAAATCCCTACCAAAATAGGAAGTACTGGAAGATTTGTTTATTGATCAGCAGAAAAAAGAATAAAGGCAAAATCACGTTTCTGTGATTTATTGAATTTTTTTCTCGTGAGCGCAAAGTTTCTGTTTTTCAGCAGAATCAAATCAACTATCATCATAGTTTATCCTATAGGTTCTACTTGGCACAAACACTAAATAAAAGACGAAAACACATCTAAACAGAAAGTAGAAACAAAATTTATTACTAAACAGGAACAAAAACAAAGAACATAAAGAAAATTGGGTTGCCTCCCAACTAGCGCTATCGTTTAACACCCCTAGCTAGGCATAAAAGCGAAGATAGATCTAAGTAGTGCCATCTTTGGCACTAAATTCATAAGTAGCACGCATGATAGATTCATAAGGTAATTTGACTTTCTTTCTTTGAAAGTGCTCCATACCTTTCTTTAAGGGAAATTGGAATCTAATGTTCCCTTCCTTCATATCAATAATCGCACTAATCGTTCTAAGGAAAGGTCTACCAAGAATAATAGGGCAAGAAAGATTGCAATCTATATCAAGAACGATAAAATCTACGGCCACAAAATTTATATTTTCAACAATAAGAACATCATTGATCCTTCCCATAGACTTTTTAATGGTGGAATCCGCAAGGTGCAAATTTAATGAGCAATCTTCAAGATCGTGGAAACCTAGAATATCACATAAAGTTTTCGGAATCGTGGAAATACTAGCACCCAAATCACACAAAGCAAAACACTCATAATCTTTAATTCTAATTTTTATAGTAGGTTCCCACTCATCATTAAGTTTTCTAGGTATAGAAACTTCCAAATTAAGTTTTTCATCATAAGATTGCATCAAGGCATCAACAATATGTTTGGCAAATGCTTTGTTTTGACTATAAGCATGAGGAGAATTAACAACGGATTGCAAAAAGGAAATACAACCTTTTAAAGAACAATTATCATAATCAAATTCCTTGAAGTCCGAGATAGTGGGTTCAACATTATTAGAAGTTGAGTATTCTCCAATCTCACTTTTACCAAATTTAGCATTAAGATCTAAAGACTCTGAATTCTTGGGACGCCTTCTAGGCAAAGTCGATTCATCATCAGTCCCATAATCATCAAAATTCATATTGCAAAGAGAAAATTGCTTCTATACCATCGACAACCTCAGCAATGGCTCATTTGCCATCCAACAAAGCTCCGGTGCTTATATACCAGACACGAACAAATTCTATTGCTTTTTTGCCATTGCCGTTAGTCTGCCGTTAGATAGTGTCCGTTTTCCTTGTCAGATTTCCCACAAATTCCAAATTTACCCTTAGTTTAGAAAAAAACAACTCACGCACGCACCCGACCCTCCCCATCCCACGACTCCACGCACCCCCCCGACCATCCCCAATCCGCACGCACGCGCAACGCAACGCCGGCCTCCAGCGAGCCGCAATGGAGGAACCCCCGTCGGCGCCACCACAACCCCCACTGCCACTCCCCCACCCCCCTCCGGTGCCGCATCATGGTGGAATCGCCGTTGGCGCTTCCCCAGGTCTCTCGCCCACCGCATCTTCGATGCTATCTAGGCGGCGCTTCATGGCAGAACCGCCACCGGCGCTTCCCCAGCCCCTGTCGCACGGCCCCATCGCCGCCGCGCCTGTACCACTGCGTCTCAACGCGTCTTCGACGGCCAACACATGGGGCCCAGCAGCACCAACCTCTCCGAGTGGCCATGTCGCCCAGAACCCTAGCATTGGGGATTCCGGCGCGGTGGAGAGCGGGGCAGTGGCACCGACGGCCGAGGCCCTCCCCAAGATCAACTCCTTTGTGGGCGCACTTGCAGCAGCCCATCTACCCCAGAATTCCATGCCCGACGAGGAGGACGGCATAGCTGATGAATGCGGCTCGACCTCTCTCTCTGCTATTTGCGCTAGGTAATTTCTCGGGCTCTCTATCCCTTTTTGCTGCAGTTTTTGGTAGTAGAATGCACAATTGACATGGTTTGCATCATCCACAGGATGATCCAGTCTTGTAGCTACACAGTAGAGGTGAAGGTTTGTGGCAGTGGAACCAAAATCACTGGGGATTCGATATTTAGTTGGCAGATTATTGAGGGTAGTAGGACAAGTATGAAGGATTTGCTGGCTTGTATTGCCAGAAATTTTGCTTTATGCTCAGAGGATAATATATTTCTTGGGTACTTTGATTCCATTAGTGGCAAAAATATCTCTGTGTCAAATGATGACGGATGCATGAAAATGTTTGCCTGTTTTGATCAGAATAGAAGTGGCCATTTGATCATCAAATATTCCGAGAGAAGTGATAATGTTGATGTTCCATGTACTCCTTCGAACCAAACACCATCTATAGCACTACCTAGTCAACCAAGTAGCGTCATTGATGAAGCTAGTGTATGCCTAACAGATACATATCTTGACAATCCGCATGAAGAATATGAACATGTTGGTGTAGATGAGGAGGACCAGTACTCAATTGGCAGTGTTGGTTCCGATAGTGATGATGAGGTCAAAGAAAAAGATATACCAAATAATGATTACGTTGAGTATAGCAGTGATGATGAGGAATGGGTTGCAGAAGATGCTAGACCGGATGCTATTCCAGAAATTGCTTATGACAAAGAAAACCCGCCAATGCATGTTGGCGCAAAGTACCCCAACATTGAAGAGTCTAGGTTGGCAATTGCTACATATGCTGTAAAGAAAGAGTTTGAATTCAAGGTTGAAAAAAGTGAACCTACTCGATTCAGGGCTTATTGTCGCCGGGCGAAGAAGACGGATTGTAAATGGAGAATTCATGTTGGGAGGTTGGATGACCAAGAAACTATGGAGGTGTGTTAGTCGCATAATTTTGTTGAGTGATCTTTTGTTATAAAATGGAGTTGACTGACACTAGTTTTTTCCATTGTTTATTTAATGCAGGTCAAAGTTCATGTGCAGGAGCACACTTGTTCTAGCACAAAGAAGAAAAAGAAGCAGAAAAATGCTTCAAAGGCATGGGTGTGTGAGAAAGTCATGGACTGGGTAAAAGAAGATCCTAGTGTTCGGCCGATGGAGTTACGGAGGAGGCTACATGACAAGTACAAGATCAACGTCCAATACACGAAAGTATTCCGTGGCAAAGGTCTAGCAATGGCTAAGTTGTTTGGTAACTGGGATGATTCTTTTGACAAGCTATATGCTTGGAAAGCTGAGGTTGAGAAGAGGTCTCCTGGAAGCATAGTTGCGATTGACCACATGGAGTATGATCAGAAAAAATATTTCATACGGATGTTTGTTGGGCTGAAGCCTTTGTGCGATGGATTCTTGGCTGGCTGCAGACCTTACTTGGCGATAGATAGCACTCATTTGACAGGCAAGTACAGAGGCCAATTAGCTACTGCTTGTGCCGTTGATGGGCACAATTGGTTGTATCCTGTAGTCTATGGAGTTATTGACTCAGAAACTACTGAAAGTTGGGTGTGGTTTTTGGAGAAGCTTCGTGACGCTATTGGCTCTCCCCCTGGTCTAGCTATATGTTCAGATGCGGGAAAAGGGATTGACACTGCAATCGAACAGGTCTTTGGGTATGCAGAACATAGAGAATGCATGCGACATTTGGTTGTGAACTTCAAGAAAAAGTTTCATGGTAAAGTTTTTGATGATCATTTGTGGCCGGCTGCTTATTCATGGACTCCTCGAGGGTTTGACTATCACATGGCAGCCATAGAGGAGAAAAAGGCTGCTGCAATAGCATATTTAAACAAGTACCACAGCAGGATATGGTCAAGGAGCAAATATTCAACCTCCTCAAAAGTGGATTATGTGACAAATAATTTGGCCGAGTGTTTCAACAACTGGATCCGCAAGCACAAAGGTCTCATGTTGTTTCAGCTCATGGACAAGATCAGGAGAAAGATTACTGTCAAGTTTGAGAAGAGGAGAAGGGTAGCTAGAAAATTTCAAGGTCGACGTATACTTCCAAGTGTCATGAAGGAGTTGAATGACATAAGCAGGGGGCTGGACATTGAATATGAGAGAATAGATGACATGATTGCAGAGGTGAGTGAGAGTGTTGCACTAGGTGGCAAGCGCCACGTCACTGATCTAGCAAATAGGACATGCACATGCAGGGCATTTCAAGTCTCTGGGAAGCCTTGCAAACATGCAATTAGCTTTATTACTGGAATTAGGGGGGTCACAATAGAAGACTTCGTTGATGATTGTTACAGCGTTGCCAAGTTCGTTGCAGCTTATGCTCCTATTCTTCCTGGCCTAACTGACATGTCTCAATGGCCTAGTGTGAACAAATAATTCTTCTTGAATCCCCCAATCCTTAGGAGGGCCCCTGGGAGGCCAAAGGTGCAGAGGCACAAAAGTGGTGCTGAGAATAGCAAGGGAAAGGGAAAGAAAGGCCATCACCAGTGTCCAATTTGCAAAGCTTATGGACATAGATGGCAAAGCTGCAAAGATGCTGCTCCTGAAGCACTAGAAGCCTATGCAGAAGTAGCAAAGCAAAAAAGGTACTTGCTATATCAATATGAGATTTCTGTTCCACCTTACTCTTGTCTTACTTAAGCTAATATATGAAACTCATGCACGGACAAAAGAAAGAAAAAACCCATTACAAAAGCTATTTGTACAACATCAGATCAAGCAACTGATGGTACACTACCTCTGCTTCCATGTCCAAGAGAAAATGAAACTGCACTAGCTCTACTTTCATGTCCAAGTGATGCAATTGAAGACGATGTTGCCCAGTCGACATCATCGAAGACTACTAAATCTAGAAGGTATGAAAACTGCACCAAATTTACTTATATTTTGGAGATCTCTATATTCTGTGAGTGTACCATAGTATGTAATCAAAAAAATTGATGCAGATCAAAGGTCATATCTGCTGCGCCTGACGGCCCCGCAATGGGCACTCGAAGCAAGAAGAGAGTTGCACCTAACAGCCAAGTAATGGCCAGTCGAAGCAAAAAAAAGTTGAAACTGTGAAATTCTCTAAAATCTCGCATATTATTTATGTATTGCACCTCCTCATTTGCATGCTATTTTATTTAGAGACTTGCTTGTGTGAACAACATATTTTGGTTGTGGTATTTTGGTTCTGGATGATGTTAACTTGGTACTGATTGTGTAAGATTTAATATGGTGCTTGCTGAATCTCTTCTAAATGGTGTGGATTTTCTTGAGTATTACTCTGTTGCTCGAAATATTTGTATGCTGGAATTGTTAGATAGTCACTATATATTTGCTGGAATGTTGAAAATAGAGGGGGACTGCTGTCAAATTTTTTTCTGGACATGTTTCACAGTTTGCTTATTTGCCATCGAGGGCAGAATAGTCATTTTGGCCACTTACCGGTGTGAGATAACACTAGACTAACTGCTAGTGGTATATAAGCAATAGAATTTGTTCGTGTCTGGTATATAAGCACTGGAGCTTTGTTGGATGGCAAATCAGCCATTGTTGAGATTGTCGATGGTATAGAAGCAATTTTCTCTATTGCAAAATATAGATCTAATAGCAGATGCATCAATAACTTTAAGATCCTCATCATTATTTTCGTGGAAACTAGAAGAACACGCTTTTATAAAGCTATCTTTCTTAGCACGCAATCTAGCGGTTCTTTCCTTGCACTCGTCAATGGAAATTCTCATTACTTTGAGAGACTCATTGATATCATGCTTAGGAGGAGAAGGTCTAAGTTTAAGAGAATCAACATCAAGCGAAAGTCTATCAACGTTCCTAGCCAAATCATCAACTTTGAGCAATTTTTCTTCAAGCAAAGCATTAAAGTTCTTTTGAGAAATCATAAATTCTTTCACGCTATTCTCAATATCATAGGGCATCTTATTAAAATTACCATAAGAACTATTGTAGGAATTTCGATAATTATTAGAGGAATTACTAGGGAACGGTCTAGCGTTAAAATTTCTTCTATAAGCATTTTTTCCAAAACTATTCCTACCAACAAAATTCACATCCATAGATTCATTATTATTCTCAATCAAGGAAGACAAAGGCATATCATTCGGATCAAGAGGAGTATTTTTAGTAGCAAACATCTTCATAAGTTCATCCATCTTTCCACTCAAAACATTGATTTCTTCTATAGCATGCACTTTTTTACTAGAAGATCTTTCAGTGTGCCATTGAGAATAATTAGCCATAATATTATCAAGAAGTTTTGTAGCATCTCCTAATGTGATTTCCATAAAGGTGCCTCCCGCGGCCGAATCTAAGAGATTTCTAGAAGCAAAGTTCAAACCGGCATAAAATTTTTGTATGATCATCCATAAATTCAAACCATGAGTAGGGCAATTGCAAAGCATCAATTTCATTCTTTCCCAAGATTGGGCAACATGCTCATGATCAAGTTGTTTAAAATTCATAATATCGTTCCTAAGAGTGATGATCTTAGAGGGAGGAAAATACTTAGAGATAAAAGCATCTTTGCACTTGTTCCAAGAATCAATACTATTTTTCGGCAAAGACGAAAACCAAACTTTAGCACGATCTCTAAGTGAAAACAGAAATAACTTCAATTTGGCAATATTGTTATTCGTATCTTTCTTCTTTTGCATATCACATAAATCAACAAAATTGTTTAGATGAGTAGCGGCACCTTCACTAGGAAGGCCGGCGAATTGATCTTTCATAACAAGATTCAGCAAAGCAGTATTGATTTCACAAGACTCAACACCATTAAGAGGAGCAATCGGAGTACTAAGGAAATCATTATTATTGGTATTCGAGAAATCACACAATTTGGTATTATCTTGTGCCATGGCAACAAGTAATCCAACACACAAGCAAACAGAAAAACGGCAAGCAAAGAGAGGAGGAGATTGGGAAAGAGAGGGAGAATAAAACGGCAAGGGTGAAGTGGGGGAGAGGAAAATGAGAGGCGAATGGCAAATAATGTAAATGCGAGGGAGATGGGTTTGTGATGGGTACTTGGTATGTCTTGACTTGAGCGAAGACCTCCCCGGCAATGGCGCCATAAATCCTTCTTGCTACGTCTTGAGCTAGCGTTGGTTTTCCCCGAAGAGGAGAGGGTGATGCAGCAAGTGTAGCGTAAGTATTTCCCTCAGTTTTGAGAACCAAGGTATCAATCCAGTAGGAGGCTCCTCAAAAGTCCCACGCACCTACACAAACAAACTGAGAACTCGCAACCAACGCAATAAAGGGGTTGTCAATCCCTTCACGGCCACTTGTGAAAGTGAGATCTCATAGAGATAGTATGATAAGATAAATATATTTTTGGTATTTTATAATATAGATGCAAAAAGTAAAGATGCAAATAAAAGTAGATTGAAAGCAAATATGATAAGAGATAGACCCGGGGGCCATAGGTTTCACTAGAGGCTTCTCTCGAGATAGCATAAGTATTACGATGGGTGAACAAATTAGTGTCGAGCAATTGATAGAAAAGCGCATAGTTATGAGATTATCTACGCATGATCATGTATATAGGCATCACGTCCATAGTAGACCGACTCCTGCCTGCATCTACTACTATTACTCCACACATCGACCGACTCCTGCCTGCATCTAGAGTATTAAGTTCATAAGAACAGAGTAACGCATTAAGCAAGATGACATGATGTAGAGGGATAAACTCATGCAATATGATATAAACCCCATCTTGTTATCCTCGATGGCGACAATACAATACGTGTCTTGCAACCCTTTCTGTCACTGGGTAAGAACACCGCAAGATTGAACCCAAAGCTAAACACTTCTCCCATGGCAAGAAAGATCAATCTAGTAGGCCAAACCAAACTGATAATTCAAAGAGACTTGCAAAGAGAACTTAATCATACATAAAAGAATTCAGAGAAGATTCAATTATTATCCATAGATAAATCTGATCATAAACCAGCAATTCATTGGATCTCGACAAACACAGCGCAAAAAGAGATTACATCGAATAGATCTCTACAAGAGAGGGGAGAACATTGTATTGAGATCCAAAAAGAGAGAAGAAGCCATCTAGCTAATAACTATGGACCCGTAGGTCTTTGGTAAACTACTCACAACTCATAGGAGGGGCAAGGATGTTGATGTAGAAGCCCTCCATGGTCGATTTCCCCTTTGGCAGAGTGTCGGCGAAGGCTCCGAGATGGGATCTCACGGATACAGAAGGTTACGGCGGTGGAAATTGTGTTTCGTGGTGCTCCTGGATGTTTTCGGGGTACGTAGGTATATATAGGAGGAAGAAGTACGTCGGTGGCCACCCTAGGGGCCCACGAGACAGGGGGCGCGGCCCCCTATCTCGTGGGGTCCTCGGGAGCTTCTTGAGTTGCACTCCAAGCTCTCCAGATCTTGTTCGTTCCAAAAATCATGCTCCCGAAGGTTTCATTCCGTTTGGACTTCGTTTGATATTCCTTTTCTTCGAAATACTGAAATAGGCAAAAAAAGCAATATGGGTTGGGCCTCCGGTTAGTAGGTTAGTCCCAAAAATGATATAAATATGTAAAATAAAGCCCATAAACATCCAAAAGGGGTAATATAATAGCATGGAACAATCAAAAATTATAGATACGTTGGAGACGTATCAATGAAAAATAGGTTAAGTTTTCAACGGGGAAAAACATACCAATTGAAAGTGCTTAAAATTGAGGAATTTGATTGCAAGATATAGAAGAAATCCCCCTGAAGATGTGCATATGTGAGGAATTTGCTTTTGATAGCAGATGCACATGTAGAGTAATATCATGGATATCTCCCCCTATATCTTGTGATTCATACACGCATTTGATATATCGTATGAAGAATTTGAAATGCATGATGAAATATGGTGGCTGATGTAATTCAGCATGCGTCCATTAACATATATGAGGAAATAGCATGCGTCCATTTACAACTCGATCCAACAAGTACTTCAGAAGAACGAGAGTTGTAAATGGAGGAGCACCAGCGTTGTTGGGGTCGTTTGTCATTGTAGGGCATGCTGCAGTGTCTCCAAATCTTTAGCTTCCTCCGTGTCGCGTGATGAAGAATGTGAACTAATGACCAGTGGACGAACTTTGACCTTCTTGACTTTCTCCGACGGTGGCTGAGACCAGTCAAAGTCTTGTTGGAAAGTCCATTTCCTTGAGTTCATCAACAGTGTAGACATGGGAAAGAATAGGCCAGGTGCGGTCGAAGACTTGATGCAGATAATAGTGATTCTTCTTCACAGTATTTGAGTAACTGTCAAGTTGTGAAGAATTGCACCAAACTAACACTTGACCCACTTGTGATATCTGTCCACCTTCTGATGAAAACTTAGAAGGAGCTCATGATCAGTCATCACTCACGGAGTTGTTGCCTGAGGATATTGCTTTGAAGCATTTGCAGAAGTGTCATGAGTGGCACAGTCATCATTTGTAGAGTAGGATGCTGCCTTTCGAAATTGTCCATCCAAAGGACGAGTGCCTTCATCAATAACTGCAGCCTTGCCCTTCTCATCAGCTGAGGAAATAGTCCGTTTGAGGACTTCAATCAGGGGAAAATAGCTGAGATGATTATGAAAATCAGCCTTGTAATGAATTGAAGACCTTGATCTGATGAATTTCATGATCTAGGGAGCGTAAGGCTTCAGCTCAAAGGGTGACAAAGCAGCATTGGCCAGAGTCCTAATGAAGAAATCATGATAGTTGATTGGAATACCATGCATGATATTGAAGAGAAGATTCTTCATGATGCGAACAACTTCTTCTTCTTCAGAGTTGTGGCCCTTGATCGGACTGAGGGTTTTGGCCATGATGCAATAGACGGTCCTTGGCACATACAACAATTCCTTAACAAGGAAATTGGTCCTTGGATCTTGGCCAGCCTTCAAAGGCTTCATCAGCACTTGCATTAGATGATTGGACAATTCAGGTTCTTCATATAACTTCAGTGCTCCTTCAATGGGTGGACTGACTGGGACGGCATGAAGTAATTCAGAAGCCGGAGCTTTGTAATGAGCATTTTCAGTCATCCAGTCCAAAACCCATGAATTTACATCATCAACATTGCCTATCATATGCAAAGTGGCATAGAACTAAAGAATTATCTCTTCATTCCAATCGTAGATGTCTATGCAGAAGTTGAGTAGCCCTGCATCATGAAGAACACTGAGGACTGGAGTAAAGCATGGTAGTGACTCCATATCCACATGAGGAATTTGCCTGTGGTCAAACACCTTGTCCTTGTCAAATAGCAATGTGGAATAATAGTTCATCTGAGATGTAGTCCAGACGCGCTTGCGGCGAAGGCAAGCAGCGTCATAGGGATTGAAATCAGAGAAGAAATGGCGTTCAACAAATAAATCATTAGCCTTGAGCTTCTCCTTCTTGGAGTGAGGATCTTGTGGCTTGGGCTGAAGATTTGTAGTTGAAGTCTTCACAGCCGTTTGAAACACAGCCTCTGGAGCCTCAGGCTGAGGAATCTCAGGAGCAGTTTCTTCTGCTGTCTTCTTTTCAATTCATCAGCACTAGTAGCTAGAATTTCTTCTGGGATGGAGTGAAGTGAAGCTTGACCTTGATCAGAACCTGAGTGAACTACTTCAGTGTGCACTGGGGACTGAGGAATTTGTTGCAGATGAGTGGTTAGAGAAGAATTGGGATGATGACTTTCCCAATAATCGCCATTCGTCACTGGAGTCGTACACCCGATGTCCACATCCTCATCTTCAGCTTCAACATCTTCAACACCGGCCTCTTCAGCAGTGAACTGAGGCAGCGGCAATGATACCTGTAGAGGTGAAGGGATAGCATCCACTTCAATTTCTTCATCCAACTGCTCTGACGTAGCAGCACATGGATCTTCTTCATCAATGTCATCAGCTATGACATATTCTTCACCAAAAGGAACAATTTCCTTTGATGGCATGACATTCAGTGGAACAACATCAATTGGATTCTCAAGAGAGCTCGTCAAAGTCTTCGCTTTCTTTGGAACAGAAGACTCTAAGGCATCTGATGCTTTCCCCTTCTTCATAGCTGCCCTTTCTGCAGCCTTGGTTTTCTTCGCTTCTGATGCAGAAGGAAGGAGAGTGCTTTTCATCTGTGAAGATGTTGCTGGGGAGCAGACATCATTTTGAGATATTCCTTGTAATCATCAAACCAGGGTTCATGACGAGTTCGATGACCTTCGTAGACCTTAGAGAGTCGGTCACAGATAAGCTTCGCGTGATTGAGATGCATGATGTTTCTGAACTGATTTTGGGACAAACAGGAGCAGATGATATCCTTCGTAGTGAGGTTAAGTAGTGTGTACTTGCGAATATCATCAGCCTCCGCCATCTTGCATAGAGAAGTAAGACCAATCTGAGTGACGGTCCAAAGTTCGCTATTCATGGCCATGAGGCGCTTCTTCATCATGGCCTTCAACTTGGGATACTCATGACCGTCAAAAATGGGGCATGTCACTTTCTTCATTCATGCAGTCGACATAACTAAAACTCCAGGTGATTAAACCAAAATCACATAGAACAAGGGAGTACCTTGCTCTGATATCAATTGAAAGTGTGTTATATCGACTAGAGGGGGGTGAATAGGCGATTTTTACAAATTCGTCACTTAGAAATTTCTAGGTGAAGAAATTCCTAAGTAACGACACACTAGCAGCGGAATAAGTACTCAGCTATAAGCATAGCAGAGCAACGACATAGTCATCATGATGAAATGAAAACAAGCACAGAGTACAGATAGCATGAAAACAGGATAAGTAGGTTGAATACTATGAGACTGAATAAATAGGATTGAGGAATTAGAGAAAGTCTTCAGTCAAAGTCTTCAAACAGTAATGATCAGGTTCATCAACACATGAATGAGGAAATGAACGGGTTGAGGAAATGGGACCAGTTGGCTTGGTGAAGATAATGATTTGGTAGACCAGTTCCAACTGCTGTGACAGTTATACATGTGGTTTGAGCGACTGATTATTTAAACTCGAGGACACACAGTCCCAGACACACAGTCCTCACAGTATTCTCTTTGAGCTAAAGTCACACAGACCTCGCCCAATCACTCGTGGTAAGTCTTCAGGTGACTTCCAAACCTTCACAGACTTGGTCACTCGGCAATCCTCAATTCTTCTTGGATGCTCAGACCATGACGCCTAACCGTCTGGAGGATGCACAGTCCTCAAAGGTAACAAGCGTCGGTTCCACACAGGAACAATCTCTTCAGTGATGCTCAAGCACTTTGGGTTTGTAGGTGTTTGGGTTGGGTTTTGGGTTTTTCCTCACTTGATAATTTTCGCTCAAAGTCCTTGGAGGATGGGATGCTCTCAATGACAAGTGTCAGTTTCTCTTGGAGCAGCCAACCGGCTAATGGTTGTAGGGGGCGGTTATTTATAGCCTAGGGAGCAGCCCGACATGATAAGACATAAATGCCCTTCAATGATATGACCGTTAGGTGGGTAGATATTTAGGGACAGCTGGCGCGTAGCACAACAACGATCGGATTTGAGGTTCAAATTCCTTAGGGCTATCATGTTCCTCACTGTGTAGGCAATCCGCACTGGCGAATTCTAAACTCCTCAGTCAGAACAAATTCCTCAGAGACCAGAAGATCTTTGTCTCTGTCACTAAAGAAATTGACTGAACTGATATGAGATTTCCAATGGCTTCACTCAAAAGGATTGGGTAGGTGTAGAATTTTGAGATGAGCATCACTTGGAAATCAGTTTCCTTAGTATTACCTCGACCCCCTTTAACAGTACGGTGTTTCCTATGGCACATGAAAGAGAAAAAGAAACTACAAAAACAAAAGTTTTCATGCTTCATAATCCTCACATGAATATCCAAGTCTTCAAGGTCACACCAATTTCTTCACTTTCAAAGTCTTCAGGAGACCAAAGTCTTCGACTGAAGACATTCATTTTTAGGGGTCGACTTTCATCGTAGATATCAAACTTCTCATCGACTTATAGAGCATGTGTACACTCACAAATATATTAGTCCCTTAACCTATAAGTCTTCAATACACCAAAATCACCAAGGGGCACTAGATGCACTTACAGTTGGACAATGCATATTCCGACATATGGAGTAAAAAGATAGCAAAATAAATCTAACATAATTACCTCAAGTGACTCCGCAAATGCACCCAACAAATCCTTCTTAGTCAACATCGTAAGGCAGGCTAATGTCATAAAAATATAAAGAGATGAAAATACAAAGAAATAGAAATTTGTACATCAGAATCCTCATCATATCGCCTACAATAAAATTGAGGATGGATGAATTGAATACAAACTTGTGAAATACAGACACTAGGCGACGCGGCCGGAAGGACGTGAGTGACTGAGTGGCCGCAGCTGGGCCGGCAGGTCAAAAGAGGCACACAACATCGGCAAGGTAGCAATGGCGGCAATACGACACACAGCGGAACAAGAATCACAATGATGGTTGTCGGCGGTGAGAACACAAAGCGATCACGATTGATGCAGTCGGGCTGCTGCCAGAAGGTCCCCCATCTGCTCCTGCCTATGAAATATGCTGATACGGCCAACCACGCATCGCACAACAACTCATCCTCCATAGTCGAGTAGCCCGCCATCCTTCGTCGTCTAAAATAGCGTTTGAAAATAAACTCAATGCCAATTGACCGAACACCTGCTGAGCGTGGTGTCCGCCATGAAGGTCGTCGATAGGTGAACGGAATGTACCTAGGTACAAACGGCTCCAAGGTGGACAGTACCGTCGTAAAGACGAGCGGGCGTGTCGGTGCTGGTTGCGGATGTCTGACAATGCCTGTGTGGCGGTCGGAGACGTGGCGGAGGAGGTGAAGGGTGCGGATGCAAAGCAAAGGGGAGAAAGGACGTAGTGGAAGGAATGGGACCGGGAGGGGGAAATGGGTGGGCCTGGGGTGTCCGAGTCTTATATGGTTGTTGTCCGAGAGAAACTTTTATGGTCCAGACGGTGTAGTCCGGATATATGCGGGCGGTTTAAGAGTCGGGATTGAAGATGCCCTTAGCCACGTGCTACTAATTTGGTCGCCAGCAACGACGGCATTTAGCTAGATAGGGACACACCTAACAGTCTGATCAGACAGGAACATGTGATGTGTGTGTGTGAGGTCCGTCGCATGCAGCACACAATGATTCGACGGTTAGTGTTGGTCCTAGTACACTCATCATTTCGACGATGATGAGCTCGCTTGCGAGTTGTGAACTGGATAGATACACAGATCTCCGGACGGATCGATGATCAGACGCACGCGTACTCTCCTGCCCCCCTCTGACCTTTTTTGTCGTCGTTTGTTGCATGCATGATTTCCACCACATGAAAGTAAATTGCACAAAATCACCATTTTAAAGATAAGCTTTGCGAAAACCACTACAATACATTCTTTTTGCGGAAAACACCATGTCTTCGGTAATCTTTTTGCATAAAACACTGATAGGCGGATCGGGCTCAGATAAGTGAGTTTATGACAAAAGGGACGCGTCAATCAGGCTGATGTGACACCGCTTAACATATCACATATAACGGCAACGCCTGGTAACATTATCATCTCTATGTGGGTCCACCTGTCATTGGATGAAAAAAGAAAAAAAACGGGTTCATCTTATCTTCAAGCATCTTATCTTCACGCAGACTTTGTTATTGCCTCGCCAGGTCCACCATCGATGTTGCCTCGCCCAGGCTCGCCGCTGCCGTTGCCTCGCCAAGGCCCGTCGCCGCCATTGCCTCGCCCAGGCCCGCCACCGTCGTTGCCTCGCCTAGGTCGGCCGCCGCCGTGGTCTGCATCCCCCTCGGCACCGGTGCGCACCAAGGTCTGCATCCCCTTGGGCACCGGCGTGCTCGAGCT
>NC_041386.1:668005655-668012368 GCF_002162155.2 Triticum dicoccoides | reverse complement strand
TGATGCTGGAGCTTGCCGACCGGGGCCGCCGCACCTTCTCAACATCGGGAACCGCCTCGCTGCCCTCCAGTTCGTCCAGATCCCATCGGGATCGGGTCATCCCCGCCCGGAGACCGCCTCGGTGAACCTACTGCGCCCTGCAACATCTGCACGGCCGCGGTGAGCTGCACCTGCTCGATAAAATGACTAAGTGGTCTAACACAGAGAAGAGAGTGTTTCACTGACAAGCGGCCCCCTGTCAAGCAAAATGATTCGATGTAATGGTGGGAGAGATTGGTGCCACATCAGCCTGTCCGATGGGTCCCATCTGTCATAATCTCACTTATCTGAGCCCGATCTGCCGATCAGTGCTTTCTGCAAAAAGATTACCAAAGACACGGTGTTTTCTGCAAAAAATATGTATTATAGTGATTTTCGCAAACCTTGCCTTCAAAGTGGTGGTTTTCTGCAATTTACTCCATTGTCGGCAACAATGGGTAATTATATGTGGCGGACTACAGATCAGTAGTGATCCAACCATGCATGTATATACTCAATAGATATACGGTAGATGAAAATATAAATTTAATTTGATTTAGTTTGAATCCAACAAAAAAAATTCTAATTCAAAATATTTCGGTGCCTACCAAATACCGACATTTCACAAATTTGTGAAAATAAATGTAACAATATTTTTATCGAAAGTCAATGGGATTTAAACAAACAATAATTTGTTATTTTGGTTGAAACCATCCCAAGTTTATGGTAAGAAATATTTTGGTACCAGTATATATTTCTGTTTTCCAGAAAATTTCGGTGAAAATATGAACCTTGTTTGGTAATTGTACGATATCTATAAAATATTTGTGAGTGGAATTTAGGGGGTTAGACTCGGTGAAACATAGTGAGGATATTTATATGGCACTAAAAAGAGATTTTGAAGCTTTGGTCACCTTTTTGTTGGGAAATATTATCTGGCGTATGTCAGCCAAGAGACAAGAACCAGCGAACGCCCTTTCTATGGTCCGATCTGATGGCACGAAACTTGGCGCGAATCGGGTGCCAGGTCAGCTCTCCAGAGTCGTTTGCTATTTCAACTATGTTGGCGAACATACCTTTTTTAATTTCTTCAAAAAAATGGGCAACCATGAGGACTCAGGGCCTGTTCGGAGGGCCTCCGCTCCACGAGGCCGCTCCCGGAGTCGACGGGAGTTGTAGTTAAAAAGTACGGAGCGAGAGAAACGGTACTCTGCAGATTCTAAAATACTGCGGAGCGGGTGGACTACCGAACGACCCCTCAAACTCGCGCTCATAGGGGAGCACCATGCCCATGACCACTTGGCTGAAGCGGGATTCGTGAACAATTGTGCACAAACATATTTATGTACCTATATTTGAAAAAGAAATTTGTTTTTTATTTGAACAAAAAATCTGTATGTCCCGATTTTTTTTCATTTTGTAAAGAAGAAAAATTTCTAGAGGCGTTATTTTTTCTAAACTCACCATGTGGATTTCTATTATACTTAACATGGCATTTTTTTTATTTAAAACCATGGCATTTTTTATTTAAAACCATGACATTTTTTGCTTTCTCACATGGCACTTTATGTTAAGACCAAGACATTTTAATAATTAATAACACGGCATTTTTTATTAATAAGAGGATGCCAATTTTATTACTAAGAGCATGCCATTTTTATTTTCAGTGGTATGGTAGTTTTTTATTACTAAGCGCATTATATTTTTATTATTGAGAGGATGACATTTTTACTGTTGAGAGTAAGGGTTCGATTCCCAGGCGCTCCTTTTTTAGCTTTCTTTATTTTACCACGATGGTATCACCTTTTCATGGCAATTATTTCTACAAAAAATTAACATGGCAGTTGTTATTTATTATTATTTAAGAGATGGCAATTTTTATTATTAAGATATGACATTTTTATATTTGAAGAGATGATATTTTCTTATTATTAAGAGATGAAAATTTTATATTTTCTAAGATGACATTTTTATTATTATTAAGAAATGTTATATTCAAAATTAAGAGATGGCATTTTTATTAGTAAGATATGTCATTTTATTATTAAAAGATGTCATTTTTTCATTAAGAGATGGACTTTTTATATTTTAAGAGATGTCATTTTTAAAGTTTAGCATGGAATTTTTATGGGATGGCAGTTTTTAAAGTTCAACATGGCATTTTTACAGGATGGCAGTTTTTAAAGTTTAGCATGGCAATTTTATAGTTTTCAAGATAACTCGCTCTTTTTTCTATCATACTCGTTGTAAATCTAGAAATTAGAGCAATGTCATCTTTTATAAAATAGCATGGCATTTTGCATAATTTAGATCAGGGGGGTTTTTATTGTACAAGATGGCAGTTTTATTTATCTGATACTGCTTTTATTTTCATTTTTTACGTACATCGTGGCAAATCTAATTTTTACCTTTTTTGTGTACAAAAAAATTGTAATTGGGCCTAAAGGCCTGGGGAAGCTAAAGGTGGCCTCTCTGGGCTGGTTCGCTGGCTCTATAGCGAACGAAACATCGAAATCAATAATTGAGGAGTACTCATTGCAGAGATCACTTCCACCTTCCCAGGTTGCGACAAGGGGCGCGCTGCATGTGCGTCACTTCTCGCAACCTGAGGGATTCCTTTTTTTCTAGATTCGTTTATTCAAAACGTTTTATCTTTTAAACTGTGCGTCCAAATCTCAAACCGTTTTCACCATTGGATTCCTCGCGTCGAGATCTTCAAAATTAGATCTTATATTGATAGATTTTGACAAACTCTTTTTACGAAAAAACCGGACGAAAAAACCGAACTGTGCCTCCCGGAAGCAAAACTGTAACTCTCACGGAAGAAAAAACCAGAAAACGTGTTTTTTATCCGTTTTCGAGAGGCATGGCCGTGACTCTCGCGAAAGCACAATTGTACCTCTCGCGTAAGCAAAACTGTGACTCTTGCGGAAGAAAAAAAACAGAAATATATATTTTTTTTCGTTTCCGAGAGGCACTGCCGTGACTCTCGCGGAAGGAAAAAACAGAAAAATATTTTTTTTCGTTTCCGAGAGGCACTGCCGTGACTCTTGCGAAAGCAAAACCGTGCCTCTCGCGGAAGCAAAATCGTGACTCACTTGAAAGGGGAAAAAAGAAAACGCGTTTTTTCTCGCATTTTTTTTTGAATATTTTTGTCCAAATGTAAGGAAGACCGGTGAAAAACCGAAACGTCAAAAAAACCCGGAAAAAACCCCGTTTAAAAAGCCGAAAACGCGTGCGGAAAAATAAAAAATTTAAATCCGGAGGGAGCGCCCAGAGTGCGACACGTGACGAGCGGCTAAGAGCGCGTCAAGTGACGTTGATCGTTGTGAGGTTCCCGAAAGAACGTTCGTTGACTAGTTGCTCCCACGAAACATTCGCTTGTCAATCAAGCAACCAGCGAGATATTAGGGTCCTTTCTGTTTATTGGTGTCTCAGCCGATATATTCATTCTACTCACCTTTTATTTTATTTTATTTTTATATTCGTTGCGATTACACCTTTTTTGGGGGCACTACACTTTGTCTGTGCGATCACTCTTTTTTTATCCTGTAAATGACAGTCTGTTTAACAGCAAATTTTGTTTGTGTAACCGCACTTTAATGGCGAGTCACGAAAGGTCACATGCGCCCTAGACACTCCATTACTCAACAACTAAGAACAATCAGGCATGATTAGTTTCAACGCGTATAGGAGGAACCAAGCCGTGCAAATTCAAAAAAAACCTACCCAGCTGTCTCTCCCATACCATGTTACCTCTACCAGTTTCGTGATGGAACCTCTGCAACTGAAAGGAGGCTTAGTCACAGCCCTGATCTACCCCAGAAGCACCATGTAAAGCTGTAATCATGCGATGCAACAGCTTGCGTAGAGATTATGGTACTATTAATCCCCACTTGTTAGTACATTGATTGTACTATCATGTGCTTAATTATTCTACACGAACCGCGCGATTTCTCTTGCGTGTATGGTGCCAACTTAATCTGATCTCATCTTGGAACCTGAACAAGCAGGCTGGACCGACCGCGCGAAGCTGGCATGTCGGCGACCGAGCCGCACCACATCACATGCTCCCACTCCCAGAGCCGTACGTGCGGCACGGATTAAACTACCCGAGCCCCCAGCCCACACATGAGCAAGCAAATGATTGCCCCAATGGCCCCGCCGTGGAACCAAACCAGAAACCACCACCTCCCTCCGGCCGCCTGATCTTTATCGCGTCGCTGTACGTAGGGGCTGCTGGCCGGAGCCACATCTGGCTAGCTTTTCTGCACCCTAGATCTGGCTAGCTAACTTCATGTCATAGAAAACAATATCAGAGGATTGAGATACAATAATACAAATTCCTCGACCAACTGCAAACTAATCAGCGGTCAAATCAAAGTCGTATGTATCATTGCAGAGGGCGCACTGGCCTCTAGCATATTTGCAACTTGCACGTACGGAGAAATGCATGCAATGTTTTGTTGTGTACTCCTTCGTCCGGAAATACTTGTCATCAAAATGGATAAAAAGGGATGTATCTAGAACTAAAATACATCTACATACATTCTCTTTTATTCATTTTGATGACAAGTATTTTCGGACGGAGGGAGTACATGATCAGCAGTGCTTTGGTGTTTGGAGTTTCATTCATCCTGCCTACACAATCATGGCCACCAAAACGCCATGTGCGGCCTGCAAATGATTCAGTGGTTCGCCAGATAGCTGGCTCAAGCTGATTAATTAAGCTCCCACAGATCAATGGAAGGAAGGAAAGTCCCTGATCGATGATCGAGCTAGTTACAAAGTACAATTAGGCAGCCGTTGCATTAGTAGCACATCACGCATTCATGCATGATTCTAACAACATGCCCTTGTCGATTGGGCTAATAATAATACCAACAGGCAAGTATTAGCCATGGCTAGCTAACTAAGATCTATTACATGCACATTATTATTCGCGTCAGCTAGCTAGTAGATATTTAACGATGATCCAATATGTGCTAACCAACGGTTGCAATTATTCTGTAGAGATGACAATGCATGATTAACGACTAGTTATGGCGTTTGTTCCTGCAACCGTATAGGCTTGTTCAGTTATTATGCGTGTTGAACGACCACAAATGTATTCTCTGGGGATATATTGGATTAGATGCTCTAACCGGCCAACGGGTAGGTAGCTAAGCTAGCTGGAGTGGACAGTCACGAGAATCAGACCGTACTACCATGGGAATTAACGACCAATTAACTTCTGTGCGTCCGAGTCACGGCCATGATCATCCATTCGTCCATGTGGATGTTTAACTATCCTCTGTATATGATCATGCGTGTATGACCTGCCTTGCTGTGCTTCGTTTAAAATAGATGTCCCCTAAGCGTTTTAAAATCCGCATAGCTAAATCAAATGAAAAACTATATATATTTTGAATGGAGCATGGTCTTTGCATCAATTTATGCACATAACAATGTATTGTTAATTAACTATTATTAAACAACAAAAAATTGATATGATATGGAAAACATGTTTGCCCCAAATTTGACTAGTTAAAGCAATATTCATGGAAAATAGTTGAAAAAAGTTGAGCAGGTTACGCATCTGAAAAGAAAAAAAAAGAGCGAATGTTTGGGTCTTCGTGAAGTTGTCTCCCTCTCCAGAAACCCTAGCCGCCACCGCTTCACCCACTCCTTGACAGCGAGGCCATGGGTCCCCTCCCACTTCGTATGTCGCTTTGGCGGCAGGAGGGGTTTGGACCACCGATCTACATTGCAACGTTGTAGTTAGGCCACTTAGGTTATAGTTTTGATCTACGTCGGCTACGCTATGGCGGCGATAGCAACGTCATGCAGATAAGGAATAAGCTTTCCTCGACTCCTGATCCACCTCATCGTTTGCAGTCCTGTCAGTGGCGGTAGAGGAGGTCGGGGGATACTCTTGTTGCTAATCTTTTGGGATGGTCAATCTAATTGTGTCTTCGTGTTATGCAGGTGGTTTTCAAAGGCCTCTTTCGGCAGAGTGGACGGTGTGCTTCGTTTCTTGGTTCTCTAGCTCCTTCCCCAATCGACGACATTTAGATATCTTCAATGCCAAGTAGATTATGGGGTTAGGTCTCCCGAGATTTGTCTCGCTATATTTTGGGTAGTTGTCTATCTGTCTTCTCTGTGAAATCAATATGTTTTCCCGATCATTGTTGGAGCGCCTTCTAGCTCAGACGAGTGACTTCCGACCATCTACCTCAATAATGTGTCCTCGTCTCTGATGGTGTTTAAGAGGTCTACATGGGGCATTGAGTTTCGCTCATGATGCGCCGCCGCCAAGTGCAAGAGGAAGAGATTCTCTAAGGACATGTGTGCAATATTTTTTATAAGGATGGTCTTGTAAGGGTTCATTGACTCTAATATATGGCCTTTGTTATTAAAATACATTTTCTCCCGTTTGAGTACCATTGGTTTTGGTTCCATGGGTGACCCGCTTGAAGGTGGTGGTATGTTTGCCCTACATCCACAATGGCCAAAATTAATTTACAAGGCCCCGATGGCGAAAGGCAGAGAATGAGAAGATTATATGTTTGCTGGGACTATGGATTATGTTCCTTGCATAGTGACTCATATCCCATATAACTCTTCCAAAGACTGTAGGGAAGTGGCAGTGCCAGCTCTAAAATCATTGTTCATTCTTCCCTAGTGTAGTGTGTGAAATGAAGAAGAAGAAGAAC
>NC_041386.1:668001437-668005504 GCF_002162155.2 Triticum dicoccoides | reverse complement strand
GCCTTGACCGCGCCAAGTAGGAGCCCACTATGCATTCGAGTGTTCCTTCCTTCTCCACGTAGAGTATGTGCCGACTAAACTTGACATGAGCAACCTGTTGGGGAACGTAGCATGCAATTTCAAAAAAATTCTTACGCTCATGCAAGATCTATACAGGAGATGCATAGCAACGAGAGGGGGAGAGTGTGTCCACGTACCCTCGTAGACCGAAAGCGGAAGCGTTAGGTTAACGCGGTTGATGTAGTCGAACATCTTCACGATCCAACCGATCCAAGTACTGAACGTACAACACCTCGGTGTTCAGCACACGTTCGGTTCGATGACGTCCCTCGAACTCTGGATCCAATAGAGGGTCGAGGGAGAGTTTCGTCAGCACGACGGCGTGGTGACGGTGCTGGTGATGTGATCCACGCAGGCTTCGCCTAAGCATTCCGACGCTATGACCGGAGAACAATTGGGGTGCCCCATGCCCACGTATTGATGTGCCTTTGGGGTGCCCCATGCCCACATATATAAAGGAGGGGGAGAGTGTCCCGCGGCCAGGAGGGGCGCGCCATGGGGGTCCTACTTGGACTCCTAGTCCAAGTAGGATTCGCCCCCCCTTTTTTCCTTTCTCCACCGGAGGGAAAAGGAAGGAAAGGGAGAGGGAAAGGGAAGGGGGCGCCGCCCCCTCCTCCTTGTCCTATTCGGACTCCCTGGGAGGGGCGCGCAGCCACCCCCGCGGGCTTCCCTCTCTCTCCCTTAGGCCCATGTTGTCCCAAAACTTTCCCGGGGGGTTCTGGTAACCCCTCGATACTCCAGAAAAATATCCGAAACACTCGGAACCATTCCGATGTCCGAATATAACCTTCCAATATATGAATCTTTACCTCTCGACCATTTCGAGACTCCTCGTCATGTCCGTGATCTCATTCGGGACTGCGAACAAACTTTGATCACCAAAACACATAACTCATAATACAAATCGTCATCGAACGTTAAGCGTGCGGACCCTACGGGTTCGAGAACTATGTAGACATGATTGAGACACATCTCCGATCAATAAGCAATAGCGGAACCTGGATGCTCATATTGGCTCCTACATATTCTACGAAGATCTTTATCGGTCAAACCGCACAGAAACATATGTTGTTCCCTTTGTCATCGGTATGTTAGTTGCCCGAGATTCGATCGTCGGTATCTTCATACCTAGTTCAATCTCGTTAACGGCAAGTCTCTTTACTCGTTTCGTAATGCATCATCCCGTAACTAACTCATAAGTAACATTGCTTGCAAGGCTTACAGTGATGAACATTACCGAGAGGGCCCACAGATACCTCTCTGATACACGGAGTGACAAATCCTAATCTCGATCTATGCCAACCCAACAAACACCTTCGGAGACACCTGTAGAGCATCTTTATAATCACCCATTTACGTTGTGACGTTTGATAGCACATAAGGTGTTCCTCCGGTATCTGGGAGTTGCATAATCTCATAGTCAGAGGAACATGTATAAGTCATGAAGAAAGCAATAGCAATAAAACTTAATGATCATTATGCTAAGCTAACAGATGGGTCTTGTCCATCACATCATTCTCTAATAATGTGATCCCGTTCATCAAATGACAACACATGTCTATGGTCAGGAAACATAACCATCTTTGATTAACGAGCTAGTCAAGTAGAGGCATACTAGGGACAATATATTTTATCTATGTATTCACACATGTACTAAGTTTCCGGTTAATAGAATTCTAGCATGAATAATAAACATTTATCATGATATAAGGAAATATAAACAACAAATTTATTATTGCCTCTAGGGCATATTTCCTTCACGACCCCGTCACACAAGCCAGAGTCCAGACCAGGTTTGGGCCTTGATTTCTCCTCGAAACTAAACCCAAAAGCCAAAAACAAGACGAGCAAATCTTTCCTTTCAAAAAATGGTGTAATGCTAAGGGAACTGCTATCTATCGCTGTTAGTGAGCAAAACCAAGCGCTCTCTAACTAGCGATCGTAATCAAGGCCGCCCATTACTAGCTAGCTAGAGCAAGTGATCATTTCTACCAATTCCTTCTGACAGGTATTTATTTTCGCCAGATATATTTTATGTTAGAAAATGACCATATTTTTTTAGAAATATTAATGAATCTAAAAAAGTGACAAATTACAAACAATATTCGCGAATTTGGAAAATGTTTTTCAATTCAATTTTTTTGGTAAGATTATTAAGAAAATACTCACAAATAATAAAAAATATTTTTTGAATTAACAATAAAATCACAACTTTGAAAAATGTACACGGCTACGAAAAAATAATCAGAATTCAAATCATTGTTCAGAAAAAATAAAAAATGTTCGCAAATTCAATAATAATACCGACCAATGTTTGTAATTTAAAAAAATTAATGAATTCAAATACATATTAAAACTCAAAATTGGCATGAATACAAAAATATTCATGAATTAAAAACGAGGATGAAAAAGCGTAGAAGGAAAAGGGATTTTTTGGAACAAATATAAAAAGAAAAGAAAGAGAAAAACATCGGCCAGAAGCGCCCGAAACCAATAGATGCTTCCCTAGAGCTTTAATATTGTTCGGGATATTTTTTGAATTTGCAAACATGCTCAAAATTGTCCGTTAATATTCCCTAGCGTTTACACACGAAAGAACTCGGCCAATAGCTCCCAAAACCAATAAAAGCTAGCAGCGAGGGATACATACATATCAACAGCGGTATCACTTAATTATTTTAACTCGAAATAGTTGTTTAATATTGGTAGTTAAATACCAGCAGTTTCTGGGCCTTGGGCTTGTCTTTACATTCATGTCGGGTTTTGAACAGCCTGGTACGGGCCAGCAGGCTGATCGCAGAAGGCCGACCGGCGGAAGCCACTAGCAACAAGCGCCGGGCCGACGGGCGCACGTGTGTGGGACGTGGCCGTACGCGCGGCCGCGCTGGCGTGCCTCGGGATTCCCCGGCTCCGCCACATGCGCGCGCGTGCCATACTGCTCCTGCATTCTCCATCGTTGGCCTCTTCGTCCCCAGGAATTATTCAGATCAGAGGAAGCAGGCAGGGCAGGGCCGGTGCAGCAATGATTAGTGGGAAATGGCATGTCCTCGGCTGGCTTAGATCAAAACTCCTGTACCACTGGCCCTCCCTGTCCTTCCTCTGCCTGCTTCCCATCACGTTCCTCCATCCACCCCTTCCTGTTTGATTGATTAGTTTGTTAGTTGCTGCTAGTGCTAGATCTGGACTACTGTTCGCTGCAAGTCTAACCTTTTTTTATGCCCTTTCATATGTCTTTCAAATAGCCTATGCATAGGTCCAAGTTTGTGAGAATTTTGTTAGCTAAGTGATAGTATAGTAAGCTTTTGCCTGTCTCAGAAAAAGAGTAAACTTTTGCCAGCATTGTAAGTACGCCCGGATTGAATTTTGCTGTAACAGCGGTATAATCTGGCTAATTTCGGCAATGGTCTATAGTGTGATGTGTGTGTGTGTGTGTGCGTGTGTGTGTGTGTGTGTGTGTGTGTGTGTGTGTGTGACAGCGGTATAAAGATTCCCCAAAATAATAAAAATTATAATCAGGTCCAGGGACCACAAAGCGGCGAGTGCAAGCACCGGAGCAAGATGAGGCCACCCTACTGCCAGCACCCATCCTGTCGGAATAAATTTGTTGAAATGCACAGTCTAGAAATCGCCGTTCTAAGACTCCAAAGGCCAAGCGCACCAGAGGAGAAGTGTGGATCAGAAGAGCCATATCCTCTAGCATACCAACTAAAACGATGGCTGGTCTAATCCTGACGAATCCATTAGAGATTGAACACCAATCGAAACAAAACAGATTCTCTGAAGACCAACACCGGCCAAGTCTAAAACTATTTTCCAGAGACACACCTCCACAAGCCCTCTACCGGCGCTAGGCACCCACCGATTCTAGGTAGGATGGGGAGGACAATATTCTCACTCAGATACACCGCCGCCGCCTCGCGCCAACCCAACCAAGACACCGAAACTACCTAAAGCAAGGACGGTGTTCTTACCACCGGCACCAGGGTAGTGCGCACGCGCGCATGTGT
>NC_041386.1:667994346-668001216 GCF_002162155.2 Triticum dicoccoides | reverse complement strand
AAGACTTAATGGCCACCGGAAGCGTGGCAGACCGCCGAGAGGGTGGAAACCCTAATATCTGGTGAGTCACCTAAGTGACGTACGTTCGGAGTACGATGTCGGGTTAATATAGCCGTTTTGTGTGTTTAGATACTACTGAAATTCAAAAGCAGAATAATTGGCACATGAAGCATATATTCGGATGTGATTCCTCCAGAAAATGCAGGAAGAGAAACATTTGATACCTCATTACAAAATGAATAAAAAAGCTACCAGTATATTCTGGCTTGCACGTACGGACTACATCCGCAACGACTAATTAGCTACGGAGCACTACCGATTGAACCAGCAGTCTGACGGGCCAGGAGCCATGTGATGTGTCTGCGAGGCCGATCCCATATGTGCAGGTGCAGCACACAATGATTCGACGGTTAGTCTTGGTCCTAGTCCGCTCATCATTTCGACGATGATGAGATCGCTCGCCATTTCTGAGCTGGTAATTAGATATACAGATCTCGGATCGATCGGATGGATGACGATGATCACGCGCACGCGTACTCTCCTGCCTGCCTGCCTGCCTGCCTTTAGTTGTTTGTTGCGTGCATGATTTGCACCACATGCCATTGTCGGGAAATTATATATATGTGGTCGACTACTGATCCAAGTACCCAACCACATCTATACTTGATCGATACGGTGGTTCTGTACAGACTGATCTAAGGCTGATTTTTCTTTTCTTTTTTCCAACTAGAGTGACAAGTAACAGAACTAACAAGAATTACTTTCAGGTCCATAAACCATCTAGCGACGACCACAAGCATGGAGCTGAGTCGAAGGCGCGCCGCCGTCATCACACATCTCCCATAGGTCCAGCCAAATATCTTGATGGCTCATTTTTGTTGTATGGCATGCATATAAAGTTTGGTCTCACGTTATTAATGGAGAAGAGGTGACACCACAGTATGCAAGGGGTTTTCTCTCACACGTCTCACATATAAGAGAACACAAGACCACAATGTGCGCTCGTTTGTCTGTCACACCATGCGACGGGTGCATTTTGTTTTGTCTCCTTTTTTTTGAACACATGCATTGTGTTTTGTCAATGCTCAGAACCAAGTGGAGGGTACGCATGTCATTATGTCAGTTCAGATTAAATTAGTTCAGAATTTTAACAATATGTCGACACAAAAAACTGATGCCAAGATTTATTTTTCCTTAATTCGACTAGTTAGAATAACTTTTAAGAAAAATGATGAAAACTAATAATATTTTTATAGAACAATTATGAGCGAACAATATATTACATTGACATAAAATGGTAATCTATTGAAACACTAGATTTACAATTTTTTTGACATATAATGTTATAGAAAAATAATTAGAAAATGATACAATAATATTAGCAAAATATTATTGAAGATAATAAAAATTTAGAAAAATAAAAATATAGAAGATGAACAACTGTGTTGGCCGTGCATGAAATACGGTTCTAGATTTAACAACCACTTCTACAACCATTTTTTTCCTTAAGGAAGATTGTAACTGAACTAAATGGAATGTCAGCTGGGAAAAACCAACAAATGACCAAATTTCCTTAGAACAATCATGAACATTGTCTTCCCTTGAAAAAATATACTATGTTCTCAGAAACAGGAAATATTTTTAAACACTTTTTAATTGAATTTACTAAAAATATGAAAAATACTAACATTAAAGAAAAATATAAAATGGAATTATGAAAATATGAAAATATCTATGAAAAGTTGCATAGTATTAGACTTTCAGGATAAAATTCATAGAAGATGACCTCTTGCCTTTGTGGTTCATAGCGTTAAAGGCCTAGATTTAATAGTTTCTTTGACAACTAACTTTCTACCTTTTTCTATTAGGGGAGATTGATTCGACAATTTTTTTCAACCCAACTCATTAGAATAAAAGTTTGGAAAAATAATTGTGTCTTGTGGTTGGTTACTTAAGGGGCTAGGAGAGTGGTAGATTTAACTTCTTCTACAAGTTTTTTTTTCCTTGGGGGGGTTTCTTAAAGAGAACTTATTTTTTGAGTTGTTGATTTTTTTAATATATGTATCCGCTTATTCCAAGCGCTTAGACAGAATTTTTAATGAAGTTTGGAAATATGGAGAAAAGTATGATATTTTAAAGAACAAACATTGACATTACCTTAATTGAAATCCATTTAAATACTTTTTTAGTCGAATGTCAAAATAAACAAAAAAAATCTCAGAAAATGTTTTTAAAAACATGAAACTTCTAAGGATATAAATTCCACTTGTATTTTTATTCGAAATTTGTAATCACTTATGTTTTTTTTGTTGTTTATCTAAGGGGTTAGATTTAACCGTTTCTTCTACGACCAAGTTTCTGATTTAACATTTAAACATGCTTGAAATCAGAAAGTTGACGAGATGAACAATTGTGGCCGGTTGGCCAAGATTTGGTTGCGCCTTGTAAATCCAAATTTCTTTGTTTTTCTTCTTTCCCAGCGAAGTCTTTTCAGTTGGAGACGACGTTTCCATCTACGTGACGTCCGTGGTGATTTCGTCAATCTCCAGATTTGCCAACACGGTTTCCCGAAAGTGCTCATAGGAGTGTGATACGCGTCTGTGCGTTTATACAGGTAGCTGTTTCTGTGTGCATGCGAGCGTGTATGTTTCAGTAAGAGATTGCATTACGATAAGTTGTTCACAATAAGGCATGATTAGTTCCGATGCCTAAGCAGAAGCAAGGCGTGCAGAAACCCTTACCCGGCTGTCTCTCTCCCACTAAAAGGCTCCAACCCATGTTACCACCTCTGCTAATCTCCTGACAGAACCTCTGGAAAGAGGCCTAATCACGTCCTTGATCTCCTCCAGAAGCACTATGGTAATGCTGCAATCATGCGACGATGCAACAGCTTGCATCTTGATTATGTTACTATTAATCCCCACTTGTACGCACACTGATTGTACTATCATGAGCGTAATTATTTTACACGAGCCGGTGCGATTTCTCTTGCTCACATGACCCTAACGTAATGCAATCTCACCTGGGAACCTGGAGCAGCCAGCGATTTAGGCAGTTGATTACTCCGGCAGTGCATCCCCAGTGCCTTGTCAAGGGTCAAGGGCCGCCATGGAAACTCGCCACAGGATCTCCAAAGGAGATCCACCCCACGCGCACCAGCTCATCATTGTCGCCCGCCCCCTCCCATCATCCCCGGTTAACCATCGCTCCGATCCCCCTATTTATACCCGCGCACCTGCGCATCATTTGCTCATCACCACCGCCGGCGAGCTCTCTCCTTCCTCTCGACCTTCCTAGTTCCTACACACGGACAGACAGAGCTCAGCTAGTTAGTTCAATATAATGGCGCCTCAGAGCCTGGATCTTGGCCTGAGCCTTGGCCTGGGCCTCGTTTCCCGGCCCTCACAGCCGAGCTTCTGGTACTCCGGCGGCAATGTGGCGGCGGACCAAGAAGTGGGCCCGACTCCGACCGCGGCGGCGGTGGAGGAGAGGAGGTGTTCGCCAGGCAGCCCGGCCTCGAGCGGCAGCGGCAGCGGGCTGAAGCGCGGCGCCGAGAGGTCCGCCGGCAGCGGCGACGAGGACCAGGACGACGACGGCGGCAACGCGCGCAAGAAGCTCCGGCTGTCCAAGGACCAGGCGGCCGTCCTCGAGGAGTGCTTCAAGACGCACCACACCCTCACTCCGGTACGTGTCTCGCCTCATTGCACGCAACGCAACACGGTCGATCACACCACATGGATGATTCTTGGAGATCGAGGATGGGGAAAATGACATGGATTTCTTTTGTGTTTGCAGAAGCAGAAGCTGGCGCTGGCCAACAGCCTCGGGCTGCGCCCGCGGCAGGTGGAGGTGTGGTTCCAGAACCGTCGGGCCCGCACCAAGCTGAAGCAGACGGAGGTGGACTGCGAGTACATGAAGCGCTGGTGCGAGCAGCTCGCCGAGCAGAACCGCCGCCTCGAGAAGGAGGTGGCCGAGCTCAGGGCGCTCAAGGCCACACCGCCGGCGCATAACGGCGCCGCGGCGGGGCCCCTCACCACCCTAACCATGTGCCTCTCCTGCAAGCGCGTCGCGTCGACGTCGTCTGCCTCGGCGTGCACCGTGCCCAGCTTCTCCGCCAATGCCGGCATCGGCATGCCAATGCCATCGCCCGTGGCGCAGCCCGAACACCGGCAGTTCTTCTGCGGGTTCCGAGACACCGGAGCGGCGTACGGCGGCCCCGCCGGGCTAACGAAGGTGGTCAAGGCGGCCAGATAGAACGAGCAATCTCTGTGACGCCACCGTGCTCAGCATGCCAAGCAAGCTAACAAAAAAAATGGCGGCATTGTCACGACTCACAAATTTAAGCAAGTGTAGCAGAAAGTTTAATCCTTTCCCTTCTCTGTCTCTGAGGGAAATTCAAGTTAATTAGTTTTAACAATCTAGGATCGGTCAATCGACGAGTTCCAGCGGGGATGAATGTATCCATGTGAAAAGTTGATGAAATAACATTAGAAACTAATTCGTACCAACATGTTGAGTAAAAGTACACCAACATGTTGAGTAAATTTCCAATTTCCTTCCCTGTCTTGCATAGTTGTTGCAGTGGGCAGCGTCGATCGAGGGTTGGTGTATTATTACTAGTACTTGGCTTGGTTTGTCTGATGTATCAACAACATGTTGAGTGATTTTCTAATTTTCTACCCTGTCCTGCATAGATGTTGCCGCGTAGAGATCAGGAGTTGGTGTATTATTACTTGACTTGGGTTTTTCTGGAGTATCATCTACTCAATTTTGAGCTGCCCGACAAGTTGCATCTTAAAGGTGACTTCTGCTTTAGTTTGGCCATCTAGCAAAAGAAGTCATGCTATTAGTATACCATTTCACTTGCCTATCTTACGGGCAAATTTTCCAAGTCCAAGTAACATGTTAGGTGCATGGTCTCCTCATGTTGGTTGTTCAGGTATTTCATCTTGTCGTTTCTATCTGTTTGAGCTTTTATATTGGCCTCCGGAGTTGCAACCGGAAGATCCACATATCCCGACCTTAAGAAAAAGCTCACATGAGTCACAAGGTCGAACCAACGTGATCTAGAGGTCGCCAAAGGACCAAAATGCAAAGGAAAGCCGTCGCCGCCGCTCACCGACAAATGTTGAGGACACTGACCTCACCAGCATCAGAGGCTGGCAAAGATCTACGCCAACAAGCAATCAGCATTCTCGTAGATGACATCGTCGAGATTGGGAGGCTTGAGGAATATGGTCAGATCGGTGCGTAGCCACCAAACAAATTGTCACCGTCTAACTCTACTTATAGCCGGAAGCAGGGAAAATAGACCTACATAGGGTATATCATGATCTCCCCGCACTCCCACTCTGACAGAACCAATGGAGGAGGGGAATGGCTTATCAGTAGAGGAGAATTGGCGGCATGGTAGGAACGCTCGGAAAATCGCCTCTATAGAGTTTGATGAGGAGATAGATATATTTTTTCTTGCTATCCATTTACAAATTCCTATGGTGCTTGAGGTGTAGGTTTACTAGAACCAGTTGAGGTGAGTGGTCTTAAAGAACTCTTTGTGTTGTAGGAGTGCAGGGGAATTCTCATAAGAAAAGAATGATTTCAAAGGGATTTGAGTTTTCCTTACACATCCAGAATAGCCAAGTATAACTGGTGACTAACATGATTGTGCCGACAATGATTAAAAAATAGCAAGCTTTAATCTGTGCCTAGCTTGGTTGTTGAAGAACCTCCTCGTCTGTGTGGTGTCATGAGATGGTTAGTGCGGATGTGGTCACTATTGTAGTTTGCATATTGCAGATCTGATCACTTTAGGTTTTATTTTCTTTTTTTACTCGCATATGCATAGTTATGGTCTTATATGACTTTGATATTTAACGATGTATTTTTTTGTGTGCCTGCATTGGTGTTGACTATGTGCATCTTAACTCTGCAAAGGCCAGATGTGTACCCATTGTGTTTATATCTTTCCAATGCTCCATTTTGAGCCAATAAAGTTCACCATTTGTCGTAAAAAAAGTATCCACACCTAGGGCGATGACGGCGGCGCGCCTTCAGCTTGCTTCAATGCTTATAGTTGTCACTATGTGTTCTACGATTTTTGATCTAATTTTTATTATTTCTGATGCTCGTTGTACTGTCATGATTGGAGATGAATGGATCAAAAGTTTCTCGCAAAAAAAAGCTTGTAATTCCACTATTTCAAATTAATTGAATTCTTATTTTTGTCAAAATAGGGTTAGTAACAGAAAAAGGCAATACCCGCATCTAGAATATAAAAGATACTCCCTCCGTTCCAAAATAGATGACTCAACTTTGTACTAACTTTAGTACAAAGTTGGGTCATCTATTTTGGAACGGAGGGAGTATTTGACAATGAATTTGATATTGATATAATGCGGCCATCAGAAAGCACACGACGACAGGCTGAAGTGCACGAACGCACGAGCGTGACTGACGAATCAGATGCCAGCCGGGGGCGCGACCGCACGAGCACACACATGCAACGTCGACGACGAAAGTGCCCGGAAAACGACGATTAAAGGGCGTCATTGAACGGCGCCTAGATACAAAACTACTACTAGTAGTGGTATATTGATTGATACTAATTTCTTCCACTAGTGGTCGCTAGAGTGGTTGACATGCAAGTTCTGCGACTTCGTTCACCTACTTGTAAACTCTGGAAGTTGCTTATAGGGCACTAGGGCTAGAAAAAGTTTGGGATAAGGAAATAAAGACTGCCTATTTATCTGGTACCGGAAGCGAAAAACGGCGTCACTCGATCTCAAACCGTTAGATCACCATTTGACGGCCGTGATCGGGTGTCCACTGTTCATCTGCAGTCCTCCTTTGTCCTTCCTGGGCACAACCTCC
>NC_041386.1:667991435-667994233 GCF_002162155.2 Triticum dicoccoides | reverse complement strand
CTTCAGCCCTCAACAGGTGTAGGCCGGATTATTGCCTGCTCCTGTCCACATGACCGACATCTTATGGTTCGTCATTATCTGCATATGGTCTTTTTCTTCCTAGCCGCTCATTTTGTGTGGGCCTTCAGTTATGTTAAACAGTGAGAAATAAAAAAAATGAATCTGTTCTATAGCAAGAATAATTAATCGTTGTTGTTTCAAGGTTAATCCATTTATTGGTTTTGTTCGGAAGCAAAGATATCTGTGGAGGCCAGTTCGTTATAAATCAAGAAAGGACACTTTTAGGTGGCATGCACATTCCTTTATGCGCGAGAAAGTAAGAAACAGAAAGAGCAGCTAACCACGAGATGCCCAGCTAGGACGACGATCATGGTTCATGGAGGAGGAGCAATATAGAAACACCAGTGGGGGTGTGCTTTGTCCGGTGGAATGTTTGACCGGCCGGCCGGCCGGGATCGTCGGGAAAGCCCGCTCCCGTGGCCGGGCGGGCGCTGACCGGGCTGCACGTGCGGTCGGCATGCCCGCGCTGGCACCGCACCGCCGCGCGGCGCGCCTCGGGATTCCGCGCCACGCTGCCACATGCTCGCGAATTCCTGCGCGCGTACGTGCGCCCCCGCCTGCCCTGCCAGCGTAGCCAGGGAGCTTCCTTCTTCCCTTCGCCGCCGGGGGTGGCTTCGTCGTGTTCTCGCGCGGGCGCGGCGAGCGAGGACGAAGGGTGCGCGCGCGCCACTGGCATTAGCATAGTCCGCGCGTTGTCGCCTGCTTTGCTAGCCGCTTAATCTAATCTGGTCTAGTCGATCGCCCATAATTACGTGCGCAAGTGCACGTCGCCGGTCAGCTACGGGCCCGGATTTCATGCGCTTCCTTCCTTGTTTAACCGGGGCTAGAGATTGCATGGTCTGCTTAGACTGCCGTGCCTACGGAATACTCATATGCATGGCAGCTGGCCGTTCTTTTAGGGGGATAGAAGAGGAGATCTGTTCAAATACTCCTCCTACCTACGTACATGCATCACAATATGGCAGCTTGCCATGTTGCATGCATGCATGCCAAGCACAGCCAGTCGACCCAGGCAAGTGAAAGTAGCAACCAAACAAATGCATCACACGAGCACGGATGCAGGCAGCTTCCTCGCTCTTTCTTCCCAGCTGCACGTACGCAATTATTGAGATAATAATCTATACAAACAAGCGCGCGTACGTACGTATTGGAAATAACACTCGATCTTCGATCGGGAAGGGGGGAGGGACGCATGGGAAGAGATGATTACCGGCCACCATGGATCACATGCAGCAGGAGAAGAGGAGAGGAGAGATCGGTCGGCCGGTTGGACCGATGCAGCCCACGGAAAGGCGTGTAACCAACCGCACGGCACGCCATAGTAAAAAGCCAACTTGGTCCATGGGGCAGGCGAGCGCACACACATGCACGGCCGGTGTCTTTGACAGCACGGCCATGTCGGCCAAAATCAATGTGAGCAGCTACCGGCACAAGAGATAAGCTTATTACTCCATTTGTCGTACTAGTGTCGAAAACCCTTTTATATTATGAGACAGAGGGAGTATTACGCAAAAACCCTTTTATGTTATGAGACAGAGGGAGTATTACGCAGGGTTCATCATCTGTGGTATTACCGACGGTGAACAAGTGGACTGCTTCAAGAACACCATGTCACACACGGAGAAGTTATATATGCGTGGCACCTCTGACTCGTCCTTTTTGCAACAAGAACAAGGTATATTCTTTTTCCTCTCTTTTTTGCAGGAAAAGGAACTTTCATTAATTAAACGAGATGATTACATTCAGACTTGACTATTCTAGCTATCTCATCAGGGGAGTTTCGAAGCCAACAAGCTGTTCGTTCTTGCGCCTGTCCCATACAAGCAAGGGTGTGGCTAGCTAGCAGCATTAGCATGCCGCCCGAGAGCCCTCTGAAGAATGTCTTGGGGCTACATTGACAGACCAGTTAGCATGAATATCTCCAAGAAATCGTTTATGTAGATAAAAGTTGAAACATTAACCGCATTTTCCACGCGCTCGTGCATGCATTGGTCCAAACGATCCAAAGCGGAACGATTCGGTGGTACCGTCAGCGTCCAATAATTCATCCATCGGTTGCGAGCGAGATCTGCGATCGATGGATGGACACATCTGGTCCGGGGAGGCTGGCTGGCCGGTGTGCGCAACTGTACAACGAACGGCTCCATGCATGCATGCATGCTCAATCCGTCGCAACGGAAAGCTAACCAAAGCCGAGCTAGCTGGCCGTCACGTTGCATGCTGGGCACCTGGCCTAGCTAGCTACTGTACTACACTGGCTAGCCCCACTGGCCATTGCTAGCTGCTGCTGCTATTAATCGTACTCCTACCACTGGCTAGTTCATGGTTCGTACGTACATTTCACACGTTCGTACGCACCGGCCTCCAATTATACCACCCAACCAACTTTTATTCTTCAGAATAAAGGCACTCACTGCAGCAGCGTACTGTAGATAGATAGATAGATGGTGCAGTGCGTGGTATTCCCCTTTCGTGGCCAGGTGGGTACGGATCGGCCAATGTATATTTGCCACTTTCGCAATGTACTAGTCCTACGAGTAGTACTAGTACATAATCAATTTCCTCCTTGTCGACCATGTCTGCCAGCTTGGGCCAGAGCGGGAGAGCTCGACCGTTTAATTCTCACCGACCAGGAGCCTGGCCGGTGTATCTTGTTTGGGCGATTTTCTATCCTCCTCATTTTTTTTTCATTTTTTTTAGCAATTTCCTTGCTTAGGGCATCTCCAACGGCAATCGCA
>NC_041386.1:667977794-667991066 GCF_002162155.2 Triticum dicoccoides | reverse complement strand
CCCCCCCGCATCCGTCTGCATACAGGGAAACCAATCTACGGACACGGATGTGGAAGGACGTCATCTAGACGTAGCCGCATACATTTCAAACCGCATTTGGACTAACCATACGAAATTGATGCAAAGCGGCCGATATTCATCAAAGTTCGGATAGAAAATAACACAAATCATCCATACATGTACCATGCAAATTAAGTCTAGTACAACAATATCTCTAATTCGACTAGATCCCGGATGTCAAACACGTTTTTCATGAAGGGATCATGTCGTTCCACACATACTCGCCCTTCAGTTTCATTCAACAGTGTGCGCACGTAAATGGCCGTCCCTTTGTCCTGTGGTACACCACGGAAGCACGTGCGGACTACATATAATGTGTAGACCAACATTGAGTGAATGAATCAATCAACAAGTTGAGCAAGAGGAAGTAAAACTTATGATCTCGTCCTCTGCCACGTGCAATGGTCACCTCGCCTCGAGCTGACGAACCGTATTGCAAACTTGATGATGCTGACTTGGATAGTAGGACAACGACCTTACGTTGCGTGGTTGAATGATGTACATATAGTAGGGCATAACGTGCTTTCGTGCGTGAAACTTTTCATGCACTTGCTCGCAGAAGGGCTCCCCTCTACTCCTGCCTATGAAATCCACGGATACGACCAACCACACATCGCACAACAACTCGTCCTCCATGGTCGAGTAATTCGCCATCCTAAAAAAACGACATAGCGTTGAAAAATAAGCTCAATGGCATTTGACCGAACTCCTGACGGGCGTGATGTCCGCCATGGAGGTCGTCGATAGGCGGCGAAGTGTACCTGGGTACAAACGACTCAAGGGTGGGAAGCTTGGTCGTAGGCGCGTCGCTGCTGGTTGCGGACGTCCGACAATGGCTCTGTGGCGGCCGGAGACGTACAACAGCGACGACGGAGGTGAAGGGTGTGGATGCAAAGTAAGGGAGGGAAGGCGGAGTGAAAGGAAATGGGACCAGGAGGGGGGATTGGGTGGGCCGGGGGTGTCGGAGTCGTATGTTTCGGGTGTCCGGACTCCCGTAAACCTTCCCCCTCTTTGTCTCCAATTTACGGGAGAAATCGTGTCCAGAGAATCCCGCGGATCGATGCAGGTTGGCGTTGGATGGCTTCCGCTGTCTAAACAGCAGGGTCCGGACGATTTGCGGGTCCGTTTTGGAGATGCCCTTAGAAGTAGGAAGTGATTGACCATTTCTCAAAAAAGAGAACAAAAAAAAAAGTTTAACCAGCGACAGCCAATGATTTTTCCTTGGCAGTGGTAGCGGCCAATGATGAAGTAACCGTCCACCCGAGCTGTGTGTGTCCGGTCCGTCCAACCGAAGAAGAAGAACCGATGGATCGACGGGTCGGGTCCAGTGGTCCATGGATCCATCACAGCCAAAACCAATAATAATCAATCATAAGCTTGGTAGGAGTCTGAGGCAAATGTTCCCAAAAAAAAAAAAAGGAGTCTGAGGCAAAAGGCAGCCGCACCAGTGGCGTGAGGCGAATGATTAGGGCGACCGATGCGCACGACCGCCCCCGCGTCCACGAGACCGGCACATGGCCAGTCCCCGCCAGCCTCGTACATCGGGGCCCGACGGTCGCCCCCCGGCCCTGTCATTGGCCGCACGTGAGGGACAGCTGCTACCCAGTGAGGTGGGGTGGGTCTGGGCCCGGTGTGTGCTGCTGCTGTTCCTGCAGGATGTGTTGTGTATGCATGGGATAGGATGAAACTGCACCAATCAGATCAACCAGATCAGATCCGAAGCAGACCAGATCAACCAGGAGTACACGCACTGCACCGGGGTTAGATGTAGATGTAGATAGATCCATCCACGGTCCTGTCAGCTATTCTCCATATGCATGCACTGCCGTACCAGCACTAGTACGCTTTTACGTACTATTTTTCACCACCGCTACTCACCACATACAGCATTTGGGAGTAAAATTCATGTGGTAATAGTACTTCCTCAGCCTGAAAATACTTGTCATCAAAATTGATAAAAAGGGAATGTACTTATCATTAAAATGAATAAAAAGAGGATGTACTATGTATTTTCGGATGGAGGTAGCACAATTTTACTAGTTTTCAGAGAGAAAAAAATAAAACGAAACCATACATAACTGTTGTACTACAGCAGGCATTCCCTTGTTGTGCGTATAAATAATGCAATACTCCGAAAATTGTTTTGTGCGAGCATTTCCTGTTTTGAATTAAAGGTGGCATAAAGTACATTATTATAGTACTAGTACGTATGTGGTGGCTTGTAAGGGCATCTCCAGCCGCGCCCCCAACAGGCCCTTCTCAGACGATTTTGCCGCGCCGTCGCTAAAAAAAGGCTCCAGTCGCGCCCCCAGAAGCCCGTTTTCCGCCGGCTCGGGCCAAAACTGGCGCCGGCGGACCCAGGCCGAACCCGGCGCCCTGGGGGGCGCTTGGGGAGCCGGCACAAGCGAAAAAGGCACGTGGGCCCGCCCTGGAGGCGACCCGAGGGCCTTTTCCCGCCGTTTCTTGACGCTTTTCCCTCGCATCTCTCCCGCTCGCTCGCCTTCCTCCCGCCATTCTCTCCCTTTCTCCCGCCAAACCCCCATCCGCTCGCCGCGAAGAAGTACGCCATGCCGCGCGCGGCGGCAACCGCGACTGGCGCCGTGGCCCAACCGAAGCAGAGGAAGCCGAGGGCGCCGCCATCGAAGCCACCGGGCCTGTCGAACGCCGAGTGGAGGGTGGAAGTTCAGCGGCGCGAAGCAGTCACCGCCGACAGGCGGAACAGGGCCATAGCCAAGAAGGCCCGCGACAACACGGCGCGCGGCGGCGGCGTCTTCCTCATCGGTCGACTAGGCGGGGATGAATCCACCCGTCGTCAGCCATGCCCAGTACGCGCCCTGGGGACAGCAAGGCGCCGGATCTCCGTGGGGTTCATCGTCGCCCGGCTACGCCGACGGCGACGCGCACGGTGGGTTCAACCCAAACGTGACCTTCCCTCATGGTCACCCCGCTACGCGCACGCCCTCGCCCGCCTTCGTCGGGGTGCAGTACCCTCCATACAACTACTCGCCGCCCGCCGCCTACGCGTCCACACCGACGCCCCATCTCTACCGCGGACCGCTACCCTTCTCGCACCTCGGCGACGCCGACGACACGGGAGCCGACATGGACGACATCATCGCGATAGGATCGACTGCGGCCGCCGCGTCTCCCAAGTTCGCCACCTAGGACGAGGTAGTGGACCTCAGCGGCGACATGGAGGCCGAGCTCGGCTACGTCTACGGCGACGACACGCAGGAACCCGAGGAGGAGGAGGAGGAGGAGGAGGAGCCGGCTCCTGTTCCGATGAAGGGGCGCCAGAAGAAGAAGAAGCGGGCGGCTAGGTCAGGCGAACCGCGCATCAAGTGGACGTCCAAGGAGGCGACGGCAATGTCGACGACGCCGACGACGCCCACGACCACACGGACGCCAAGCCCGAACGACGCCTCTACATCGCCGCCCAGCAGTGCCGAAGCCGCGCCGACGCAGCCCAGCACCGAAGCAGCTCCGACACCGACGAGCCCGCGCACGCCGACTCCGCCAACGCCTGGAGCCGACCCCGCCAAGTGAATCGTTGCGAACTTGCGGCGGCGGCGCTCTGTTTTTTGTAACGCCAGACTACGTCCGATCGCCGGATTTGCGGCGTCTTTTGAGAGCGGGAACGACCAAGTTTAAATTTCCCGCATCCTGGGGCCGGCGCGTGGGGGCGTGACTGGGAGCTAGGTCGCCCCCAGAGGCCGAACTAGCGCCGACACGCCCCCAGGCCGCTCTATTTAGGCGCCCTGGGGGGCCGAACGGCTGGAGATGCCCTAAGAGGATTGGATTACTTACTAAGAAAAGAAAAGATGGGGAATGGCCCTTGGGGATATGTATGAATCTCCTCCTTTCACAGCTCGCTCATCTGATGGAGACGGTGCCGGCTGAATGAATCACGGAGCCAATTATTGGCACGCACCTGATACTCTACCTTACTACTAGTATACTACCAGTATAACTTTCTTTAATTCCCCCGGTATCAAATAAGCATGATTACAAATTCTCAGTGTTTCCGGTGTAAAAGAATCTCTCAGCTCTCAACCTACCATTTCTTAGCGATATTATTAATCAACTAACACAACACTAGTAGAATGCCCGTGCGCTGCTACGGGCTATAATGTATATAAATGAATCAAATAAATGATTAAGATCACCTCTATGGTCGAAGCTCATTTCTTCCTCGTACGTCCGGGCATGTTTGGACTTCAAACGGGCGCCCAACGGTCTCAAAACTCAACCGACTGGACAGTCCGGGCTAAACCCGGGCATGGGCAGCCCGGCCCGACGACCCGGCCCGAAAAACCCGGGCCGGGCCAGGTCGGGCTTGACATTCAGGCCAGGCTCGGGCTTTGTTTTGTAGCCCGAAAGATAATTCGGGCCGGGCTCGAGCTTCAATTTTTCTGTATTTCAGGCCGGGCTTTCGGGCTTCGGGCCGGGCTTGCACGTGCGCGTACTAAAAAACAGCATTCGGGCCGGGCTTTCGAGCTTCGGGCTTGATTTTGGGCCGGGCTTGGGCTTGAAAACAGGGAGTATTTTAGGCTTCGGGCTGGGCTCGGGCTTGAGAAATGAAGGTCGGGCTTTTACAAGCCCGGCCCGAAACCCGGCCCGACCCGACGTTTGCCCGGGTTTAGTACAGGCTGTCCCAAATCCATCTCATATATGGGGAGCAATGTCGTTGTCCGAACTATCCGCCATGTTATTTCCAACACGCGGTCCCAACACAACACAAAACCCCACACCATGAGGCACCCTTCCCTCATGTCGGACCCTCTCTCCTTCCAGCTCAGTTTTCCACCATAGCCTAATATTTCTCGCTGGAGCCCTCTACTTTATAACCGGATGAGACTCACCTCACTTTCGTCCTGGCGCCCTCTTCCCTTCATACCATACTTCCCCACGGACCACCAAGGAGGAGTGCCCCCACCAACCGCTTGCTCTCCGTCATGATCCCCTCCTCCCGTGTTCGTGCCGATCCGCCACGACCATCAAGGCGGAGGAGGCGTGCGCCGCCCATGACGACCCCAAGCCAAGAAGGCAAATTCGATGTCTCATGAGGCATTGCCATGTTGTAACATACAGTTGAATGTCATGCATTACCACAAAACAAAAATATGATGGCTGTTGTTGGGGATGCAACTAATACGCCACCGCGTCTGTTATTAACTATTAAAACAACAAACTAATGCATTTACCCTTCTATCCTAAAAAATATATTGTATGACCTGATAAAAAAATATGACTGCCTTATCCAATTTGCCACTTTTTCTTAAGTAGGGAAAATATTCCGCTCACATTCGTAACTGAACAAATCAACCACAGCCTCCAACCCGCTCACTCTCAACTCTCACTCCTATCACAAAATCCACTAAAAAGAGATGTGAAGTATTTCTAAATCCCTGCCAAAAGAATATATATTACCAATAGTCCAGTACCGACCTTGTGAATTTGGTTTGTTATTCAAGTCATGGCCGCAACAACACTTTTTCTATTCTCTGTTCATTATGGAAATCAGCGTAAGTTGTGTTATCATCAGAAAAAGATCAGATTTCAAAGTTATTTATCCAATTATCTTTCATATTCGTATTGACATTGTGCAGTTTCCTTGCAAATGTGTATCTTTGGATGGCCTTTAACTAAGTACATTCATATATAATGCTCTAGCACCACGTTGGAAGTTATAGCAATGCTTCATAATTTGATATTGGCTTATGGCAAAGTATTACATCGCCAAATTATAACGACAATAATTTTATGAACCGAATTAGCAACATCAGTTTTAACAGCAGAGTAAAAACTTGTTATTAGCGAGTTTCAAATGAAAGAATAGTCAGGGTAGACATCAAGCGATGAACAAGCATAATATTTGTTCGTTTCCACTTGAAATTTGTCATATCAAGTGTCTTGCCTGCATTGATAAGACTTTTGGACTTCCTTCAGTACAAACATCAATACTCTGCATAAAGTAGCAGCAGTGATAAATGATAATCAACATTTAAAAGTTCCATAAAGGGACATGATGAAAGCTCACAAAACACTAACCTGATAGCAATTGTATCTGATGACAATATTATTGTGAGTGAAAAGAAAAAATATTAGTTATCGTTGTTTCTGTCTGCCTCCCCAACAAATGAAACCTGAGGAGTCATATTGAGTAAGAAGTTCGGCATTGACTGGGTACTGTTTGGATTGAAACCCAATTATAGGAGTCATGCCAAAAAAACTGGTCGCTGCTTTCATTCTGCGTCCACGGACAGGCGAAACAGGGGCAGGGGAATCGTTCGCCAAAATATCTGCACGCACCATCTCTGGCGAGGTGGGCCTGGGTATAAACTAAATGGCCCCTCAGCTTTCCTGTTTAGATTTCTAAACTGGACCAATTGTTAACATACATTTGGATCATTATCATGCTCTTCACCATCGTCTTCTTGAGCACGAGATCTGATATATGGATTGAGGTAAAATATTTAATCGTCTTGCTGGGGCTGAAGGCGAGCGGCAAGAAGTGGGGGTTGAACTGTGGCTTGGAAGAGCACTATGTATAATTTGCATTTGATTCAATTGGAAATTTCATGGCTGTGGGTGAGAGTTTCCTCGTGTGATGTGACCCTTAAGAAAACATATAATTTCTTAGTGCTCCTAGAGAATCATAGGACATAATCAATGTATTAGTTAGCATAAGAGAAGAATCACTGCATCACAAATGTATCTACAGAGTACAGACTGACCTTGTGCCTCTCATTGACAAGGAGCTTGCAAGAAGGCACAATTGAAACTGGTGCCCCCCATGACAATAACGTTCTTGGAGTTTGCAGCTGCTGCCGTGACATTCATCCTATTCTGTGAAAGAGAAAATTGGCAACGATGTTTAGGTTTGCCATCGCTGCATTCATGCTTATCTTTCATAGAAAGAAAACAGCAAAACAATTCCAAATCTCCGAATATCTGCTATTGTGGTGTTGTGCATGAAATTATTAGCCATCCCACTGTGACCAGGGAGAGATATATACAGTACCTGGTGAGTTTATCAAGAAGGAATAGTAAAGTAAGTGAAACAAAACAAACTGAAAGGTTTCTTAAAGTTGAACAGGAAATAATGGACAAAGAAGCTTGAAGCCTTTTGAGCCGACTAAAATTAATTGAATATTTACCATTAGAAGTTGAAGGCAGATCTGAAATTTAGTGGGTAGTGGCAAGGAGAACAACTAATGATAAACTAAATCATATACATCACATCACGTTCAGCAATGTATCCTCACTATTGAGATTTTTATACTACAAAAATTTCCGAAATTGTTAAACATAGGATACAAACTAACAGATATGCTCCCGTACACGGCACACCCTCCCTTAAAAAAATCTATAACCGGGTCCTCCTTGTCCTATGGGTTGACTCCTATGTACTAATTGCTTCAGAATGCAATTACATGACATGGGGTGGGATACCACGTACTATACCTTGTGGGGATATGTGAAAGCAGTCAAGAGTACCACGGAGGTGGCGCCGAGCGAATCAGCGGTAGAACGGGATGAACGATCAATTATTCAATTCAGAGATTGCCGCCTCGTTCGTCAGGACACACTGTGAATCTGGAGCACAGGCAGGGGTTGCGGCCTCCAGGCGATTCGGGCCATGACGTGTTGACGACAGGGGGTTGCGTCCTCCAAGGTATACCTTATATTAGCCTCGCCGTGTATGCTTCTTCACCACCGCGGACACTGCCGTTAGTTGGTGCACGACGCAGCAGTCAAGGTGATCGCCAGGGCGGCCTGGCTCCTTCGAATTCCTCTACCAGCCAGCGTCGCCCTGCTCCTGAGCCTCCCCTCCATGACCGCAATGCCAGTTCATTGCCCCCAGGCGCCATGAACGGTTGCAGCGTAGGCTCGCCGGATTGGCGGTGGTGGCCTAGAACATCTAGGGCTACTCCATGCGAGGGATCTCTGCGGTTTGACGGGCGAGTCGCTAGTATGGTGAACATCTAGGGCTACTCCATACTGAATGGCAGAGCAAACAAATTGAAGCAAGCATGCCTGAACCAAACAGAGGTGGACTCCATCGATCAACCAGACAATTATCGCAATGATCGGATGGATTGACTGGAGAGATGGATGTATGGACGCAAGATGTACCTCGAGCATGCGCCAGATGGAGGGGTCGACGACTCGACGGCCTTGACGGCGCCGTTGTTCCACTCGGAGCGGCGCTCCTCGGCGTCGAGGAACTTCATGCGCACCTGCACGCCGGGTGCCCAGGCGCCGATCAGCGCGTCCTCCACCTCCTGCTTGGGCACGACGAACTCCCCGGCGCCCTGGCGCGGGTAGTAGGTGACGGTGAAGAGCGTGCCCTCTGCCGCGAGCCGCACGGCCTCGTCCACCTCCTCGGGCGGGACCCGCGCGCGCGTTGCGTGGCCGGCGCTCGGCGCCCTCGGACGCCTGCTGGGAGACGGCGGGGTACCTGGGCGCGCCCGGCGAGCAGCTCCCCGTCGGCGCGGCGCATGAAGACGACGGCGTCCCCGGCCATGAGCAGCTTGGCGTTGACTAAAATGGCATGATTTGGAACAAAGGCGCTGGGTGTTTCCTTACTTTGACGGTGGTTCGAGGGGATCGTGCGAGGGGATGAAAGAACTTACATTTGGTGGGAGGGGGCATCGATGGGGCACCAATGAGGTACATAGGAAAGGTAAGAATCGATGCATTAGGAAAGTTAGGATTTTGAATTGATTTTCATGAAAATAGGGTTTTAATGTTTGTAATGTGATTTCTGTACCTGCCCGTTTGTGACGGTGTCTGGTTAGGAAAGTTTGTAAATGTTAAGAAAGTTTTTATTGGGAAAGTTTGTAAATGTTAAGAAAGTTTTTATTGGGAGGGTGAAAAAAATCAACGTGAGGATATGATGATGGAAGGAGAGACCAAATTAAACCAAACAAAAATAAACCAGACGAAAATAAACCGGACGAAAATAAACCGTGGACGCAATCCTACCAACTCAGTCATTAGGAGTAGAGATATATGTACTCATTTGTTAGTTTGTGGAATGGTGCTCATCTTTCCTTGATTGATTAGCCACTCTATCATCACCTACTACTTGTGTGATAAATACAATAATAGTCCAAGTGCATGAGTGCTGCTCACTCAGCTAGCATATGCATATGCAATGGAACCAGCTAGGGTCAGCAATAGCTAATAATTTGGGGATAAAAGAAGCACCCACTTGAGCCGACAACAACATCCAGGGGGCTTGATCGCCACCCTACACCATTATTCAAACACCCCATCTCCTCTTCCTCTTTGATGATGCAGCTTTCAGTACAAGATTGCCCATGTCCTCCCTGTTATGCCAAGATACATAAACAACATGGGGCCTATCATTGCACCCATGCGTACCAGTTCCCTCCATTTGCACTGCATAATAACGGAAATAAACGGCCAAAAGCTAATGCTAATGCTAACTTATAGGTATATGTACGGGACTTTGAATTAAATTAAGATAAGCTTCAACTGTAAGTTTTCGTGGCGCCGGAGATGCCGGACATTGTGGGAGCTCACCAGAGCGCGTTCATACAAGGGAGGTGCCTCCATGACAACTACATGCTTGTGCAAAGCACTGTCAGATGGCTACAATCGGCCAAAAGGCCCGCGCTCATGCTAAAGCTCGACATAACTAAGGCATTCGACACCGTGGATTGGGCATTCTTACTGGAGGTCTTAAGGCACCTAGGCTTTGGAGACAAATGGATCGCATGGGTCGCCGGGTTGCTAGCATCATCCTCCACTCGGGTGTTGCTCAACGGCGTGCCTGGAGAGGTTATATACAACAAATGTGGATTCCGGCAGGGAGACCCATTGTCTCCACTTCTCTTCGTCATGGTTATGAGCTGTCTGCATGCCCTACTCAACCACGCCGCGGATTCAGGTGTCCTCGCGCCACTCGCACCGGCAGGCCTTCGGAATCACACCTCGATCTTCGCAGATGACGTGGTAACATTCATCAAGCCGGAGGCCCAAAGTATACGGGCATGCAGACTTCTATTGCAAGATTTTGGGATGGCATCAGGACTACGCACAAATTTAGCCAAGTGTTCCACGCACCCGATTAGGTGCACTGATGAGCAAATCAGCATGGTTACTGCTGATATGGGTTGCCAAGTGCTGGGATGGCCTTGTAGATACCTTGGCTTGCCGTTGGGACTACGGAAGATCACGGCGAGTCAACTGCAATATTTGGTGGATAAGATGGCTGACAGACTACCCGCTTGGCAAGCGAGACTACTGTATCGTGCAGGACGACTGGAGCTGGTGAAGACCACCCTGGCATCTATGCCAATTCACGCCATGATGGCGTTGGACCTTCCAGTTTAAGACAATTGAAGCTGCCAACAAAATTTGTAGAGGGTTTCTATGGAAGGGTCGACGCGACGTACACGGAGGGCACTGTTTGGTGGCCTGGGACAAAGTCTGTTCGCCCAAGGAATACGGTGGGCTGGGAGTGCCCAACTTGCGCCTTCTCAATACTTCGCTGAGAGCGAGATGGCCGTGGCTGGCATGGACGGATACGACCAGACCATGGGCAGAATTTAATCTCCAAGTCTCATCGGACTCGCTAGCCATCTACAGAGCAGCCACGAAATGCATCTTGGGGGATGGAGCCACGGTACTGTTCTGGACGGATTGGTGGCTCCAGGAGGGACGCATACATGACATCATGCCAAACCTATTCAGTGTCGTCAAGAAGAGCGCAACCAAGGTCAGAACAGTGAGAGAAGTGATGTCTGGGCAATGGTGGCGTGACGTGTCACCCAACATGGATGCCCAAGGCATACAAGAATTTCTGAGATTGGTTGATCGAGTTCGGTTTGTCGAACTTGCGGAAGGGATCGATGACAAGATTGTCTGGACATGGGAAGATAATGGCTTGTTCTCCACCCGAACAGCCTATCGTGCTCACTTTGCCGCAAGAATTGCGGCGGCAGGGGCCACGGAAATATGGAAGTCCAGAGCACCAACAACTTGCAAGTTCTTTTCATGGCTAGCGGCAAAGAGAAGATGCTGGACGTCAGACAGATTACAGAGACGTCTACTGCCTCACCCAGCGGCGTGCCTGTTCTGCAACCAGGAGCCAGAAACGATTGATCACCTACTCCTTGGATGTGTTCTCGCTCGGCAAGTTTGGGTTGTCATCATGGGTAACTGGGGAAAGCCTCACTGGACACCTGCACCGGAGGCTGAACTCGTGGGATGGTGGACCTCCCTCAACATCCAGAAGAACAAAAGAAAAGAAACATGGACGGTGATCACCCTAGTGGCTTGGTCCCTGTGGAAACACAGGAATGACATCGTGTTCAATGGAGCTTCGCCTTCCGTGAATGGGGTTCTGCGACAGATCGAAGCGGAGGGACAAAACTGGAGGGCTGCGGCACTATTGCGGGAGGCAGGATCGCTCTCAGTCAGGATAGATAGGGTGGGCGATAGCGAGTAGTCAGCATGCGGTCTCAGGCTAGTGCAGCCGGGGTTGTTTGGTTGTTGTAACGTTGTAATAACTCGCCATCTTGGCATCTTCTATCTTTGATCTCGATACATCTGCTTGACGTATCCTTGAAAAAAAAGTTTTCGTGACCGCAACCTTTACAGATTGCTTCACAAGTTTTGGAGTGCCCAATGCAACAGTTTCTTCATTAAAGTCAAGGTTAAAAGGAGCTTTCACCATAACTCTACAAAGATAGACATCGGTTGCTTGAAAAAAAAACGGGCTTAAAGTTAAAGCTTGGCCGGCCATATGCAACTAACCAGCTCCAGGGAGAATTCCCTAAAAAAAACTAGCTGCAGGGAGACTAGCATTTTCAGGTAGTACGAACAAAAGTCCCAAATAACGATTAAGTTCTCTAATCTTATTACTCCCTCCGTTTCTTTTTAGTCTGCATATAATGTTTGGTCAAAGTCAAGCTTTGCATAGTTTGACCAACTTTATACTAAAAAATATCAACATTCACAATATGAAATCAACATTTCAGATGCACCATGAAATGTATTTTCATATTCTATAGTTTAAATATTGTAGATGTTCATATTTTTTAATATAAATTTGGTCAAACTTTGTGTAGTTTGACTTTGACCAAATTTATATGCAGAGTAAAAAAAAAACGAAGGGAGTACTATATACCAGTTTGCTTTTTTTCTGTGGGGTATATATAGACCACTTTGCTTTACTGTGCATTCTCGTAATAAACAACTTAACCTGCAGCTTAAAAGAATGTTCGTTGCTGTCAAAAGAAGAAAAGAGGAAAGCGTTGTTCGTTCTTCAGAACCTCCACAAATATATCCGCAATTTTCTCTCCTAGCATAGCATATATCCCAAAACTTTATCAATATACTAGTAGAGGAGAAAATGTCATGTGTCCATAAGAAATACAGTAATTTATAGTGAGATACAAAACGCTCAACTGATAGCAGGATGCAATCATTTGGTGCGTGAGGCCAAAAGTGCAAGGTCCCACGTTTCCAAGGCAGAGTAGTGAGTGAGCGGAGGAACAAGAAGGGCAACCACTATAGTGGAGTATGGACTGGGAGGCAGGGCATGCATGGCCCATCCAATAATTCCTCCAACGTGGGTGGGGTAGGTCAAGAGTAATTGAGTGAGTTGGATCCGAGAGATCAGACAGACAGATACTCTAGCATGCTGATCGGACTCATGGAGTGGAAAAGGCATCCTCTGAATAGGCCGGAAATTAGCCAAATGCTTCGTAAATGTCTGCCAACTTTGGTAATTAGTAGCAGGCATCTTCGCGCATCACCGACCATCAACCTACATCATTTGAATTACCACACCTTATTGCGGTTCATTAGAAGTGTACATTTACAGAATATTAGTGGCAATATTTTGAAGTTGACCACGTTAATATTTCAGAAAAGCAGGCTGTGCAATTTATTTCCCCTTTTTCTTTTCCATACAGTAATTTAAGTACCGCGGTGGAGTGATTGGCGTCCCCCAATGATTGCGATGAGGTTGTGGGTGGTGTCAGGTAAAGTGCCGGCAAAGCGAGGCGCACGGCCGGGCCGGTGGGCCAGCCCTGTCCTAATTTTCCACCTTCTCAATTTACAGGTGGGCCCCGCCCCAGGGGCTCTCTCTCTCTCGGTGCGCTGGAAATCGTCATGGGCCTTCGCTTTCTTTTGTTTTCCTCCCCGATCGACGAGTGAGCACCCTGCCCC
>NC_041386.1:667928633-667977568 GCF_002162155.2 Triticum dicoccoides | reverse complement strand
AACGAGTGAGTATCCCGCTCGGCTCGGTCGGTCGCCATGAGCCGCCGATCCAGCGTGAGCCGGCTCCATCGGCGCACTCGGTTGGCCCAGTTGGCTCTTTTTCATATCATGTGCCTCCGTTTTACAAAAAATATCAAATTATTTAGTCTTTTTTCCCCTTAGACTAGAACGAATTAGCTAGTTTTCTTAACATCAGTACAGACACAAACACTCATATACACACGCATACACTAACCCCTATGAACACACACCCTACCCAATGAGCACCTCCGAAAGACTAAGCTACGTATCATCTTAGATTTACGAAGTCTCCGTAGGCACCTCGTCGTCAACGGAAACGTCTCCTCCCACTGAATGCACATCGCTGGAAATTCTAAAATAAATCCATGGATAAACGCGAGCACCAGGATTTGAACCATAGTGGGCTGGGGATACCACAATCCCTCTTACGGGAGCACCAACTGTACAACTCAATCATATAGTTCGGGATCTTCTGGCTTGAATTTCGGGTCATTTTTTCTTATTTTCTTTTACTAATGCTACCAAATGTATTTATATTGTGTCCTTTGCACCTACGTTTGCTGCATCTATGATCACGTTAACAAGTCGGAGGCAGGTTGTTATCGCTATCCGTCTATCCCTACGAAAACCGCAGGATTCAGGCATGGATGTATGCATAAACCCGGACAGCTGGTTGCTAAGCTATATACAATCAACACAATTAGACTACTCTACTACTTAATTAATTAATAAACTAGCAAAAGGGTCCGTGCGTTGCAACGGGAGAAAAAAATCATAACTCTAATAGACATGATCACATTATGTTGCATCATCGAGATACAATATAGCTCTCAATTTCGTGAAATTATGAACATTTTTTTAAACTCGAGAACATTTTTTAAATTGACAAGCACTTTTACAAATTCTTGAACATTTTCTAAAATCAAGAACATTTTTTGAATTCATTAACATTTTAAACTATTTGCAAACTTTTTCGCTGTGATGGACATGCTCACAACCACACGCAGTCTTCCCATCGATCCCAACCTAGCGCGGCCCCCGAGCCTACTTGCCCCGCTCCGGCGCCTCTGCTAGTTCCCTTCCCCACCTCTTCTCATTTCTTCCTCGTCCTTTCCGTTGACCTCACTGGCTCCCCCGACTCTACTTCCCTACCGCTGGGGTCCCTAAAGCGAGCAGGCACTCCCGTCGTTGCCGACGTCCTCAACAACCTCTGCTTCGCCATGGCAAAGCGTCTTCGCACACCGACGACCACCTTCATGTGGCCCCTCTTACATCCATGCTCCTATGCGAGCGCGCACCCGACGCCACCCCAGCCACGCATGCCTCAACCGCCTCCAGCGTGCTGGCTATTACCGCCCCAAGGCTCTCTCCGACGAGCTCAACGTCACCTACCTCTTCGCGACCTCTCCACGTCACGTGCTCTGCTGCCACGCTTCGCGTCAGGCCCAATCTGTCCGCGTGTTCCCGCACCTCGCCTGCACGCCCCGCAACCGCCGTCGGCCGCTCGTCTCGTGCGTAGCGCCACACAGCTCCTGTTAAAAAGTCGGGAGAGAAGAAGAAAAACGAACCAAGACGAAAAGTTTTTAACTTAAAACAGTACTGCGGGGTAATTACCCAGAACTGCATGGTCTTTTCTATAAAAATGCTGACAATGAACGGGCAGAAGCAATCGATACTTTATTAGTAGGTATATATATAAATATAGATATAGATAGCAAATATGCCCGTGCGTTACAACAAAAGAGAACAAAGTTTATTCCATGTTTTGGCTTATGGACATAAGAGAAGTCTTTAGCATGTAATTTTCCCCATGAATCAGATCTTTGATTATTTTTTTGTTATCCAAGATTCCCATTGTAGTCTCGGCCACATGCATGATCCTCTTTTGTTGGTGCCTCCTCGCCGACCTTGGCGCGCTTGAGGGCACACCCGAGGCCAGAACGGAGGATCGATGGCAAGCTCAGCCTGAAACGCTTGGAGCGCCATGGAGGAAATGGTCATGGAACGATCGGATTGGGGTGACATGTTTTTCCTTTTCTACTGTTATATGTGGGCACGTGGGCTCGGGAGTCTTTTGTTGGTTGTCGGGACTTTTTCATCGGCTCGTTTGCGTGGGTGGGTCAGTTTCCCCGATTTTCATTTCTACTATTTTTCCATGCGGGATCTTAGGTGAGACATCGAAAACCATGCACACGCAAGGCGAGGGCTGTGACGGACGGATAGTTAAAAATCCTACTATATAACACAAAAATCTCAGCTGTCAATCACATCCGTCAATCTTAGGCTTGTACAATACTCAGAAAAGTGAAATGAAAGACAATATTGTGCAAGTATACACGGAGCATCCCTCGGAATGAATCACGACCTTGAGTACAAATTCGAATGCTGATTTGTACAATCCATTATTTAAAAGCATTAGATCAAATCATCACCATAATAACTTTGTTGCATTATGAATTTTGGATTGTGCCACAAACATTCACAACAACCACGGGGATGATCTATTTTGCAGGAGCTAATTCTTCAGATTGTAGAGTTCTGCACACACTCATCTAGAGAACTTGGCTGTGTGCAGGCAAACATTTAGAAAACACATATTGTTCTCCTGCACAAATTAATACAACTTCAGATGCATCAAGATCATGTTTTTTAGAACTGTGTATGTGAGCTCTGTGCAAAATATATTAGACGGGAAATGTTTTACATGCGGAGTTCGGCACGATCCAGCCAGGGGAGAAATTAACTAATTTAACACACACGGATGGCACAGCTAGGCTGCATGGTTCCCTTCAAGAATTGATTGCAAAGTGATGGGAAGGAGTGGCAATAGTCAGAGCTTCCTTCGAAAGTAAAAGTTTGCCCACACAGTGAATGGTTTGGCAACATATTGGCTTGGAACCTCTTGGTTCAGAAGAAAAGAAATGGTGTTCTAGAAAGGTAAACTTTGAAACATCCAATGAGCCTCTTTGCCAGATGGTTAAATACATGCGTACATGTCTATTACAGATAGAATATTATAAGAAACATCCAGTGAGCCTCTTTGCCAGATGATTAAACACATGAACATTTCAATTACACATACAATAGAATACAGTGGTTATTTATCTAAAGTAGTAGCTGACAAACATTACATGCGCGCTGAAGGTGTATATGTCACAGCACCGCAACAGAACACACTGAAATGTTAGTAGCAGAATCCCGTGCATCCATATTTTGCGGAGGCGGCAAGGTGCTCGTCCATGGCTAGCCGTTGATGTCATCCAGTGCATAACTGCATCCACGGCAAGTCGTTCCGACGACCATGACAACAACATCCTTTTCTCCTTCCCTGATTTCTGTCGGGCCATCATCGGTGGACGGTGAGAAGGATCAAAACATTCACGGCCTACCTGCAGAACTTGAGGTCATGGCCGAAAGTGCTTGCAGGGAACCGGCAAAGCATGCATATTATAGACCTGGGAACACAAAATCCATAACTTAGTTCTTATAGCATGTAAAATTTCTTTGCTTGGTTGTAGCTTTGACCAAATCACCAGAAGAATGGGCACCAGATTGCAGCGTGAGTGCAGATTAGCATTTATTTTAAGTGCCACTATGTTGGCCTTTGAAGGTATGGTTTATTCGGATTTCATAGAAATTCTACAGAAAAAAATTGTATATCTTAAATCCCATTGTTATACCTAAAAAAAATCTCAGTGTAATGAAAATATATGCATCTAGGAACATGCAGCGTCCCTTTGGAATAGTCATTAGAGGCTAAGTGTATCTGTCGACATACTGCGAGTTACCAGTTTCCGACAGTGTGGAGGAAGCTGAAGCCCGGATAGCCCTGGTTTGGCTGCTCTGGCAAAAGTTTCCAGAGGACCTGTGGAGCTTGAGATGGATTGGAAAATAGTGACTGAATATCTGAACTCAGATGTGCCCACTCTTGCTCCCTGCTATGGAGTGACCCAAGATATAAAGGCGGCCCTGTATTGCTTTCCTTCGTTCAAAGTTGTATTTACAGGAAGGGGGGGGGGTCTTGTTAGCTTTAACATAAAATTTGGGAAAGATCTGAAGGATTATGTCATTCAAATAGCAGGTGAGGGAAACACATCAATAATATATAGGCAGCAGAAACATATAGATGAACTATAGCTCTATATCAAAACCACAGCTTTTCGACATACAACATGGTAGGCACAGAATGAGATGAGCAAGGAAGCTTGGTACAAATACACAAATGCAGTTTCTAACCTTACTGTAATAATGAACATATTGATTAATGCGTAATTAAGTAGGAGCATAGTTGTGCAGTTCGTTTCTGTTCTGAGGGCTAATGCTCATTTCTAGAGGAAAATAATCTCAGATTTCTAACTGAACTATAATCCCATGTAGGTATGGTTGTAGAACAAAGAACATATTACACATCGATGTAATCCCTTCTTCCTCACAGAACTAAATAAAAGAAGACACATGAGTAAAATTGTAATAACTGGATAAAAGAACACACATGACTAATTTAAATTATGAATTGGACAGAAACGTTTTCATGGTTGCCTAGCAAATGAAAATAGCATCTTATCATATATTGGGTCTTTAACAGAATCAAATACATGGCCAGAGTGTTCCTGAGATTGGTGGTTTTTGAACTCTGTTCCTTGACAACATGGCCCCTGCTTGCTTACTGATGGATCAGATAGACAACCAAGTCCTAAGTTTTATTACTTTCCCTTTGCAATTTAATATATGCAGCAGGACACTGTGGTACTACAATTTTCATTAAAGTAGCTACAAAAGGCCCCTAGTCAACATATTAACATCATGGGAAATGTTTCTGATTTCCTGAAACGTTACAGTGTGGCAAACAATTCTGAATTGTAGTTGCCTGAAACTGACATGTTTCTGTGAACATCTCAAACCTGGTGGACTTGATGCCTAAGATATTTTCAACACGAATTGGTACATTTTCTTTTGTAAACTCAGGTTCAAAACTATCGCTTCTTAACAGAGTTTTCTGTACTTGTTCACTGCCAAATTATTCAGTATATTGTCAACTGAAAATAGGCTGAACATCTGTGATTGCTGCCTGCAGTCAGTTTTCCTTAAGAAAGAAGAAATGATATGGAATTTTAGTCTACTGAGCTTTCTTCTTCATGAAAATGAGGCATCTTTGAGAAAAAAAATTAGCAATAGCATTCATCATCTAGTAGGGATGAATGACACGGGTGCCTTTAATATTCTTGCGGAATTTCTATGATGATTTCAGTACAGTTTCAGATTCTAGAAAGTATGAACGAGACAAAACTTTAAATATTTAATGTTTATGACTTTTTTGTTTGATGAAAGCAGTAGAAAATATATTCTATATACGTGGGAACAGGTCCAGAACGAGGCCCGTAAGAAACTATTTTAGCCAAGCAACCAACCAGACTATGACACTATTAGAAGAGTCTAAGCAATCACACATGTAACTCCAGGAATTAGAAAGAATAGTTCATTGAGATGCCCTGCCCAATATCATTGAATAACTAACAAGAAAAAATAAGCTCCTACATTCAGCAATATAAAGCTAGCATAGTTGGCACCCCAAATTGAAGAATCATTCTGCATCCTCGAAAGGATAATAGCAACAAGTGTTGTGCAGGTCAAATTACCACGCAACAAAACCATGATATGCATCATGTGACAGTAGCATCGTTTAAGAGAAAATACCCTAGCAGGAGATTGAGAGCATACATGCTGATGACCACATCGCTTCGACGGGTATTCATTGGAATCTCAAGTACATCGTACAGTGTAGTATTATCGAGTTCCATCATGTGGTTAGCTGTAAGCTTGCTGATGAAAACAGCCTGGGAGTTTTGAAGTGCTGCTGTAGATTCCTCACAAAGGTCAAACCCAGTTAGCAGTTACTTCTATGCAACCCAGTTTGATGTTACCAAAAGGATCAAAGTAATTCAAGACATGTGAACTAAACCAAGAGGCGGCCGGGAAGAACATGTATGTGTGTACCTACAGATGATCGTCAAGATTAGGTCGGACAAGGGTGTCCTCACACAATACATGTTTGCTGAGACGCTGACATCCTCATACATCTCTCTTGTTTAAGTTTTCTCTCCTTGTTTGTCTGTTTCTTTGCTAAACAATATGACAGCAAGTCATCAGGCAGAAATAAAATCATCATTGGTATTAATAAAGAGATTTTGAGAAAGTAAAAATACATCAAATAGGAGAAGCTTACATGCCATCTTGAATTTCCTAGAAACTGAGTGACATCCGATGCATGACCAACATACACCGGAAACAATACAAACCTGGATATTCTGTACACTCTCCTAAGTTGAATCCTGAATTTAGTAAGACAATGGGACAACTCAAGATATAGCAACCTTCAAATCCATTACCCTTCAGTACCTGTACCTCCAAATCCCTCGGTCACTAATAGAACCATGCTGTCGAATGCTTGTGCAGTAAAGTTCAGAGCATATTTGACATCTACAGCTTTACCTGGGGGAGCTCAAGTTGGAGCAGATCTGACGGCAGCGATCGTCGTAGGCGGCGGGAGTCGACCTAGCAGAGGACGTGCGCAGTTGGAGCAGGTAGAGGATGCGCGGCTCCTCGAGGAGGACTCGTTCCGGCCATGGGGATGTGGATCTAGACGGCGGAGCTTGGCAGGGGCGGCAGCGCTGGGAGGTGCAACCGACGGGGAAGGCGAGGGGCGGCCGGATCCGCAGGTGCTGGCGACGAACTAAGGCCGGGTCGGGCGCTCGGGGATCCCGAAGGGAGGAGGGTAGCCGGTGGCGGTGCTCGACGGCGGGGGGTGGCCGGCGGCGCACGGTGAGGCGGGCGGGCAGGAGGTGGGGGCGTGAGGCAGAGTCGTGCGGCTGGCTGGGCTGTTTTTTTTTCTCGCCCGTATACCGGTTCGGCGTGACTTATGATGAGGACCGCGGGTTAATTTCTAAGAAACAGAGGGACTTTTTTGCAAAAATGACAACGACGTACTACCAGAAGCCATCGCTGGTTTATTAGTATATATAATATATAATATATAATATATAATATATATAGGTAAAGATAAAGATTTGATTATCTTCTGGCCTAAGAACAACACGTACCGATCAATTTGTAATGAGCCACGCAGCTGTAGTTTTGCCAGGGGACATGGACAACCGGCCACCCCCAGGAATCCCGACGCGACATCATTGGCGAATTGACCCGTTCCTAGCCCCGAGCAGCCAATCACCACGGGCCACCTCGACACCAGCCTACGTGCGCGGGCATGCATGCATCGATCCATGCAAACTGTTGGTCCTGTCAGCTCTACGTGCGCTAATGGCGCTCCATCTCGGTTGCTTCATGGCGCGGCAGCCCCGCGATTTGTTTGCTTGCGTGTTTCGCTCCTCGGAATCGGCGTCGCCGCGACAGGGCCAGAACCATTCGCTGTTGGCCCTTGGCCAGATCAATAATCATATCGATCGAGTGTAGTAGTATGTGCTTGTGTGATGGCGACCGGTTAGTCGATGGTTTCCCCTACGAAAACTAGAAAAGATGATTAGAACTGGTCATGAGCAAGCAGTTTCCGTAGGCGATAACAAAGCAAGTAAACCGTACGTACGTGCGCGGACTAGTTTAGCATTTCGTCGTGTGTCCCAGCATGCGGAATCGGTCCGAATCTTACTTAGGAGGTCCCCTAAAAAAGAGTATTGTTCAGCTCAGGTTTTGTTTCCTGCGAAAAAGAGTGAGTATATTATGGACTCACAGCTGGCCGAGTCTTAATTAATTATTACAGGAAATAATGAATGATTACAAGCTGACGCACCCATTTAGGGTACGGTCTCTCAGAAACATGTAACACTCGAACAATCGTCGCTTGGATATAATAAGAAATGAATATGACAAAGGATATGTCGAGCTGAAACCCTTAAAATAGCCTTTTGTATCTTTAAGGTACATGAATTGTATCAGAATTCAAATGGAGGTGAATATATGTGACTGTACGAGAAGCCAAAGCGGTTTTCCATGGGTTTTTGCGTCTTGTTAGAGGTGCTACAAAATTATTATGAATTGCGCGATTCCACCATGTTGTTTGGTCCACGTTGCATCAATTTTGAATGTTGGATTTACTTTTTGACGCTGCAGATGAGAACACGTCGTGCAACGCCCCATCAACTTCAACACGACCACCCTACCCGAGACCACATCGCTTCTCTTGCTCCCTCACCGTGCTTGCTTTGAGTGCTGCCACCGCATCCTCGCCGATGCCCATTAGCAGTCGTGCTATGGACTGCCCTTTCCGCCACACATCCTCCTTCAGTGGCCTCCCGCAAGCCCATTTATACCTTCTCACCGCTGTTGTCGACTCCAAGACAAGGGCAACTTTATGTTTACGAGGGCCCCTGGGCGAAGTCACTAGGTCCGTAAGGCTATATATGTACATGTACATATACATATATGTGTCTACACTTTTACATGAAAAGTTTTAAGAGTTATCTTTCAACCATGTTTTTAGTTTGAGATGTCTTATGATATAAGAAGATTAAAAGAACAACAAGATGAAACTAGTATGATTACCTCAAATAAGAACAAAACTCAAATGACTTCATATCTCCAAGACCATCGACAATGATGATTTTAGGCAACATTTAAAGTACCCCTTTATGATTCAATAAACTGGTCTGCTCGTCTATGTTTATTTTATTTTCTCAGCACTCAAAAAATACTTTTTAGGCAACATTTAAACACATAATAAAATTGCAAAAGAAAGTAAAAAAATAGAATTGTAAGTTTATACTACAACCCTAACAATCTAATATGTTTCAGTGATAAGGACTAAGAAATGAGGATAGATGAATCATGGATGTATCTTACGAGAGGCCGATAGGGTGACTAGCTCGTGCATTGCCAATTGTGGTTTCGGATGCTGCACTGAGGCGGCCGAGGTGCACGACACAAAGACGAGACACCCCCAGCCGTAGTTGGCTAGTGCGAGGCAAGCAGAGGCATTCAGGAGGAGACACCCCCTTGTCTGAATACTGCTCCACCTCATCCGACGCCAGCGGGTCATTATTCTAACCCTTTGGAGAACATGATCGCTGTGGCGACATGATTGGCAGCTATCCCGATGGATGGCGACTCTCCGACGGCGGTTGAAACACGAAGAGTCAGAGAACTTCTTCAGAAAGCTTTGGCACAACAGGAGGCATATTCTTATAGTAGAGACATGATTCATTCCACCCCTCGCCCAAGCCGGAGCTGTAGCAGGCACACGGACTCGCCAGCCGTTTCAAGCAACGCCCGACGTCGTGACCAACCGGGCGGGCATGGTCCGACTCATGATGTAGCTCTTAATTTGGTTGATCCGGACAGACTGCGTCAGGAAGCTGAGCGGGCGGTTCAGTAGGCGGCTTGTCAGCCCCTTCCGGTTTATCCGACGACTTCAATTGAGGCAGGTGTGACCTCTACGACTGGGGGCGTACCTTGTTTGGCACCAGCTCCGCGGAATGAGCGTTTGCCCAAGGATTTCAAGGGACCTCGAAAGGTGCCTAATTACATGGCCGACTTACAACTCGGGACATGGATCGAAAGCTACGAGATGGCTATGGAACTACTGGAAGTGAGTGACGCTGCAATGGCCAAGTACTTCACCATGATGCTGGATGGAATGGCCCGTACTTGGTTGAAGGGGCTGCCACCTAATTCCATCGGTTCATGGAACGGCCCGTACTTGGTTGAAGGACCGGTTTATTCAGAACTTTAAAGATACATACAAGCAGCCCATGTCGATTATGGACTTGACTAATTGCAAGCAAGCGGAGGGTGAATCCACGACCCATTGGGTACGCCGGGTCAAGGCCATAATACATTCATCTGATAAGATGGACGCCGGCTCTGCAGTCTTAAAGTTGAAGAAAAATTGCCGTTTTGAGCCTCTAAAACAGAAGCTGGGGCGGCTCAAGCGCGATTGTAATGACATGGGCCAGCTGATGGCGGCTCTAGTCAAGTATCCTGACTCTGATAGTACTAAGGATTCCGAGTCCGACGATGAGAAGACAGGGAAGGGAAAGAAGAACGACAACGCTAAGGGCCCGCAGCATAACCCGGCGAATCAAGGGGGCAATAATAAACGTAAGGCTGGTGGTAGCTCGTAGTTTGTGGCTAACACCAATGCGCAGGGCAACAATCAGCGACGAAAGGGGAAGCCGCCTCCTCGGTTTGACGGGTCAGGTCCCACTCTTGAGCAGTTGCTAAATGAGCTCTGTCCAAGGCATGGCACTCGGGAGAAGCCGGCCACTCACCTGTGGAAGGGTTATACGTTTATGAAGTATTTCAAGAATTCTAACATGTTTGACAGCAATCATGGGCCGGGCGGCGGCTCAGGCCCGGGTTATGGAGGTGGCGGCTGATACATCCATTTTGCATCATGCTTTTATATCAATATGTATTGCATTATGGCTGTTATTACACATTATGTCACAATACTTATGGCTATTCTCTCTTATTTTACAAGGTTTATCACGAAGAGGGGGAATCCCGGCAGCTGGGATTCTGGCTGGAAAAGGAACAAATATTGGAAACCTATTCTGCATAGCTCCAAAAGTCCCGCAACTCCACGAAAGTTATTTTTGGATTTAATAAGAATTATTGGGCAAAGAAAGTACCAGAGGGGGCCCACACCCTGGCCAGGAGGGTGGGGGCACGCCCCCTACTGGGCGCGCCCCCTGTCTCCTGGGCCCCCTGGTGGCCCTCCGGTACCCATCTTCTACTATATGAGGTCTTTCGTCCGGGAAAAAAAGTCATAAGCAAGCTTACGAGACGAAACTCTGCCGCCACGAGGCGGAACCTGGGAGGAACCAATCTAGGGCTCCGGTGGAGCTGTTCTGCCGGGGAAACTTCCCTCCGGGAGGGGGAAATCATCACCATCATCATCACCAACGACCCTCTCATCTGGAGGGGGTCAATCTCCATCAACATCTTCACCAGCACCATCTCCTCTCCAAACCCTAGTTCATCTCTTGTATCCAATCTTGTATCAAAACCACAAATTGGTACCTGTGGGTTGCTAGTAGTGTTGATTACTCCTTGTAGTTGATGCTAGTTGTTTTATTTGGTGGAAGATCATATGTTCAGATCCTTAATGCATATTAATACCCCTCTGATTATGAACATGAATATGCTTTGTGAGTAGTTACGTTTGTTCCTGAGGACATGGTTGAAGTCTTGCTATTAGTAGTCATGTGAATTTGGTATTCGTTCAATATTTTGATGAGATGTATGTTGTCTCTCCTCTAGTGGTGTTATGTGAACGTCGACTACATGACACTTCACCATTATTTGGGCCTAGAGGAAGGCATTGGGAAGTAATAAGTAGATGATGGGTTGCTAGAGTGACAGAAGCTTGAGCCCTAGTTTATGTGTTGCTTCGTGAGGGGCTGATTTGGATCCATATGTTTCATGCTATGGTTAGGTTTACCTTAAAACTTCTTTTGTAGTTGTGGATGCTTGCAATAGGGGTTAATCATAAGTGGGATGCTTGTCCAAGTAAGGGCAGTACCCAAGCACCGGTCTACCCACGTATCAAATTATCAAAGTACCAAATGCGAATCATATGAGCGTGATGAAACTAGCTTGACGATAATTCCCATGTGTCCTTCGGAGCGCTTTTCTCATTATAAGAAATTGTCCAGGCTTGTCCTTTGCTACAAAAAGGATTGGGCCACCTTGCTACATCTTATTTACTTTCATTACTTGTTACCCGTTACAAATTATCTTATCACAAAACTATCAGTTACCTACAATTTCAGTGCTTGCAGAGAATACCTTACTGAAAACCGCTTGTCATTTCCTTCTGCTCCTCATTGGGTTCGACACTCTTACTTATCTAAAGGACTATGATAGATCCCCTATACTTGTGGGTCATCAGCGGCTCTAATTCCGGCTTTCAAGGCCACCAAAATAATCAGGGTGGATATAATCAAGGCAACCAGGGTGGTTATAACCAGCAATCCGACCAAGGAGGGCAGTAGCAGCAATCCGGGTATCAAAGTCATCCCAAGCAGTTGAGCAGTGGGCAATATCACGTTTTTACCACAAGTTTATGCAAACGGGACCAGAAGCTTCATAAGAGGGTTGTGAACGCCGTTGAGCCTGCAGTTCCCCGGTACTTGCGATGGTCTGAGCAGCCCATTATGTGGAGTCGGGCGGATCACCCGCCCCGAGTTGATAACCCGGGTCACTTGGCTTTGGTGGTGGCACCCCAAGTTGGTGGATACAAGTTTACTAAAGTGCTCATGGATGGAGGTAGCAGCATTAATATCCTTTATTATGAAACCTTCCATCGCATGGGGTTAACTGATAAGAATCTTAAGCAGTCAAATACTATTTTCCATAGTGTGGTTCCTGGTAACTCGGCGTACCCAGTTGGCAAGATTGAATTGGAGGTAGCCTTTGGAGATGAGCACGATTCCAGGGCTGAGAAGTTAACTTTTGAAGTTGTCAAGATCAAGAGCCTGTATCATGCTCTGTTTGGATGGCCGGCTTATGCCAAGTTCATGGCGCGGCCGTGTTATGTTTATCTGCAGCTCAAGATGTCGGGTTACAAGGGGACCATCACGGTTCATGGCAGTCGGAAGGTAGCCTTGGAGTGTGAAGAAGGAGACGCGGCTTATGCTGAGTCAGTCTATGCAGCAGAAGAGTTGAAGTTTTACAAGGATAATGTTGATCCGACTGATATGGCATCCTTGAAAAATCCAACTACGGAGCATGATCCCGTAATGAAGTTTAAATCGGCTGATGACACCAAGCTTGTTGATTTCGTTCCTGGCGACTCATCACAACATTTCAGTATCAGTGCTAATCTGGATCCCAAATAGGAAAGCGCGCTCATCGAGTTCATCCGTGAGAACCGGGACATCTTTGCATGGAAACCTTCTGACATGCCAAGAGTATCGAGGGAACTCGCAGAGCACACTCTTAATATCGATCCGAAATTTAAGCCAGTCAAGCAATTCCTTCGTCGCTTCAATGAAGAGAGGCGTAAGGCCATCGATGAAGAGGTGGCCCGGCTCTTGGCAGCTGGGTTCATTTTTGAGGTGTTTCATCCTGAGTGGTTGGCTAACCCGGTGCTAGTGCTCAAGAAGAATGGCACTTGGCGTATGTGTGTGGATTACACGGACTTGAACAAGGCTTGTCCGGCTGATCCCTTTGGTCTCCCTCGTATTGATCAAATCATTGATGCTACGGCGGGTTGTGAGCGTTTGAGTTTTTGGATGCTTATTCTGGATATCATCAGATCAAGATGGCAGTTAAGGACCAGGAGAAGACAGCTTTTTATTACTCCCTTTGGAGCCTTGTGCTATGTGTCTATGCCTTTTGGTCTGAAGAGTGCCCAGGCGACTTATCAGCACTGTGTGCAGAATTGTCTTCATACTCAGATTCGGCGTAATGCTCATGCTTATGTGGATGATATTGTGGTGAAATCCAGAGAAAAGGAAACCCTGATAGATGACTTAAGTGAGACCTTTGATAATCTCCGGGTCTATAATATGATGCTTAACCTGGCCAAGTGTGTCTTTGGTGTGCCAGCAGGCAAGCTCTTGGGATTTCTGGTTTCTTAACAGAGGCATTGAGGCTTGATAACCCACAAGTGTAGGGGATCGCAACAGCTTTCGAGGGTAATGTATTCAACCCAAATTTATTGATTCGACACAAGGGGAGCCAAAGAATATTCTTGAGTATTAGCAGTTGAGTTGTCAATTCAACCACACCTGGATAACTTAGTATTTGCAGCAAGGTATTTAGTAGCAAAGTAGTATGATAATAAAGGTAACGGTGGCAAAAGTAAAGATAATAGTTTTTGGGTTTTTTGTAGTAATTGTAACAGCAGCAACGGAAAAGTAAATAAGCGAAGAACAGTATGTGAAAAGCTCATAGGCAATGGATTAGTGATGGATAATTATGCCGGATGCGATTCCTCATGTAATAGCTATAACATAGGTTGACACAGAACTAGCTCCAGTCCATCAATGTAATGTAGGCATGTATTCCGTAAATAGTCATACGTGCTTATGGAAAAGAACTTGCATGACATCTTTTGTCCTACCCTCCCGTGGCAGTGGGGTCCTAGTGGAAACTAAGGGATATTAAGGCCTCCTTTTAATAGAGAACCGGAACAAAGCATTAGCACATAGTGAATACATGAACTCCTCAAACTACGGTCATCACCGAGAAGTATCCCGATTATTGTCACTTCGGGGTTGTCGGATCAAGAACACACATATATTCATGGAAACATAATAGGTTCAGATCTGAAATCATGGCACTCAGGCCCTAGTGACAAGCATTAAGCATAGCAAAGTCATGGCAACATCAATCTCAGAACATAGTGGATGCTAGGGATCAAACCCTAACAAAACTAACTTGATTACATGGTAAATCTCATCCAACCCATCACCGTCTAGCAAGCCTACAATGGAATTACTCACGCACGGCGGTGAGCATCATGAGATTGGTGATGGAGGATGGTTGATGATGATGACGGCGACGAATCCCCCTCTCCGGAGCCCCGAACGGACTCCAGATCAGCCCTCCCGAGAGAGATTAGGGCTTGGCGGCGGCTCCGTGTCGTAAAACGCGATGAAACTTTCTCTCTGATTTTTTTCCGTGAGACGAAATATATGGAGTTGGAGTTGAGGTCGGTGGAGCTCCAGGGGGCCCACGAGATAGGGGGCGCGCTCTAGGGGGGTGCCCCCTGTCTCGTGGACAGGCCCTGGGCCCCCTGACGTATTTCTTTTGCCCAGAAATTCTTATTAATTCCAAAAAGTGCCTCCGTGGATTTTCAGGACATTCCGAGAACTTTTCTTTTCTACACATAAAACAACATCATGGCAGTTCTGCTGAAAATAGCGTCGGTCCGGGTTAGTTTCATTCAAATCATGCAAGTTAGAGACCAAAACAAGGGCAAAAGTATTTGGAAAAGTAGATACGTTGGAGACGTATCAACTCCCCCAAGCTTAAACATTTGCTTGTCCTCAAGCAATTCAGTTGATAAACTGGAAGTGATAAAGAAAAACTTTTACAAACTCTGTTTGCTCTTGTTGTTGTAAACATGAAAAGCTAGCGTTCAAGTTTCAGCAAATATTATGAACTAACCATACTCACAATAACACTTAGCTCTCACAATCACTCATATCAATAGCATAATCAGCTAGCGAGCCATAATAATAAAACTCGGATGACAACACTTTCTCAAAATAATTATAACATGATATAACAAAATGGTATCTCGCTAGCCCTTTCTGAGACCGCAAAACATAAATGCAGAGCACCTTTAAAGATCAAGGACTGACTAAACATTGTAATTCATGGTAAAAGAAATCCATTCAAGTCATACCCAATATAAACCAACAATAATGAATGCAAATGACAGTGGGCTCTCCAGCGGGTGCTTTTAATAAGAAGGGTGATGACTCAACATAAAAGTAAATAGATAGGCCCTTCGCTGAGGGAAGCAGGGATTTGTAGAGGTGCCAGAGCTCTGAAGATTGGGGTTCCGACGATGGTAAGGAGTCAGGTATAACACCTAAGTTTGATTGTGTTAAATCTTCTATGGATACCGATGCTTTTCGTGGATTTAGCGCTAAATGTGGACTTGACTGTGAGATAGTAGCTTCTTTCTGTGAATCTTTTGCTGCTCACGTTGATCTCCCTAAGGAGAAGTGGTTTAAATATAATCCTCCCATTGAAGTAAAAGTAGTTGCACCTATTACAGTTGAAGAAAATACTATCACTTATAACGATCCTATTGTTCCTACTACTTATGTTGAGAAACCACCTTTTCCTATTAGAATGAAGGATCATGCTAAAGCTTCAACTGTTGTTCGTAAGAGTAATACTAGAACTTATACACCTCCTGAGCAAATTAAAGTTGAACCTAGTATTGCTATGGTTAAAGATCTCTTGGATGATAATATAGATGGGCATGTTATTTAGTTCTATGGTGAAACTGCTAATATTATTAAACCAAATGCTAAAATACATAGACCTGTTGTAGGCATGCTTGTTATTTCTGTTAAAATATGAGATCATTGTTATCATGGCTTATGTGATATGGGTGCTAGTGCTAGTGCAATACCTATTTCCTTATACCAAGAAATTATGCATGATATTGCACCCGCTGAGTTAGAAGATATTGATGTTACAATTAAGCTTGCGAATAGAGATACTATCTCACCAGTTGGGATTGTTAGAGATGTTGAAGTCTTTTGTGGGAAAGTTAAATACCTTGCTAATATCCTTGTTCTGGGTTCCCCACAAGATGACTTTTGTCCCATTATATTTGGCAGACCCTTCTTGAATACTGTTAATGCTAAGATAGATTGCGAAAAGGATGTTGTCACGATTGGCCTGGATGATATGACTCATGAGTTTAATTTTGCTAAATTTCGTAGACAACCCCGTGATAAAGAATTACCTAGTAAAGATGAAATAATTGGTCTTGCTTCTATTGTCGTGCCTCCTACTGATCCGTTAGAACAATATTTGCTAGACCATGAAAATGATATGTTTATGAATGAAAGAAGGGAAATAGATGAAGTATTCCTTCAACAGGTTCCTATTCTGAAACATAATTTGCTTGTTGAAATCCTAGGGGATCCCCCTCCACCCAAGGGTGATCCTGTGTTTGAGCTGAAACCATTACCTGATAATCTTAAGTATGCTTATCTAGATGAAAAGAAAATATATCCTGTTATTATTAGTGCTAATCTTTCAGAGCAAGAAGAGGAAAGATTATTGAAAACTCTGAAGAAGCACCGTGCTGCTATTGGATATACTTTGGATGATCTTAAGGGCATTAGTCCCACTCTATGCCAACACAAAATTAAAGTGGAGAAAGATGCCAAACCAGTTAGAGATCCTCAACGACACTTAAATCCTAAGATGAAAGAAGTGGTAAGAAAGGAGATACTAAAGCTCCTTGAGGCAGGTATAATTTATCCCGTTGCTGATAGTGAATTGGTAAGCCCTGTCTATTGTGTCCCTAAAAAGGGAGGTTTACTGTTGTTCCTAATGATAAAGATGAATTGATTCCGCAAAGAATTATTATAGGTTATAGGATGGTAATTGATTTCCGTAAATTAAATAAAGCTACTAAGAAAGATCATTACCCTTAACCTTTTATTGATCAAATCCTAGAAAGACTATCCAAACATACACATTTCTGCTTTCTAGATGGTTATTCTGGTTTCTCTCAAATACCTGTGTCAGCGGAGGATCAATCAAAAACTACTTTTACTTGCCCTTTTGGTACTTTTGCTTATAGACGTATGCCTTTTGGTTTATGTAATGCACCTGCTACCTTTCAAAGATGCATGATGGCTATATTCTCTGACTTTTGTGAAAAGATTTGTGAGGTATTCATGGATGACTTTTCCGTTTATGGATCCTCTTTTGATGATTGCTTGAGCAACCTTGATCGAGTTTTGCAGAGATGTGAAGACACTAGTCTCGTCCTGAATTGGGAAAAGTGTCACTTTATGGTTAATGAAGGCATTGTCTTGGGGCATAAAATTTCTGAAAGAGGTATTGAAGTTGACAAAGCTAAAGTTGATGCTATTGAAAAGATGCCATGTCCCAAGGACATTAAAGGTATATGAAGTTTCCTTGGTCATGCTGGTTTTTATAGGAGGTTCATTATGGACTTTTCTAAAATCTCTAGGCCTCTGACTAATTTATTGCAAAAAGATATTCCTTTTGTCTTTGATGATGATTGTGTAGAAGCATTTGAAATACTTAAGAAAGCTTTGATCACTGCACCTATTGTTCAGCCACCTGATTGGAATTTACCTTTTGAGATTATGTGTGATGCTAGTGATTATGCTGTAGGTGTTGTTCTAGGGTAAAGAGTCGATAAGAAACTAAATGTTATTCAATATTCTACTAAGACTCTTGATACTGCCCAGAGAAATTATGCTACTACTGAAAAAGAATTCTTAGCAGTTGTGTTTGATTGTGATAAGTTCAGACCTTACATTGTTGATTCTAAAGTTACTATTCACACTAATCATGCTGCTATTAAATATCTTATGAAAAATAAATATGCTAAACCTAGACTTATTAGATGGGTTCTCTTGCTTCAAGAATTTGATTTGCACATTATTGATAGAAAGGGAGTTGAGAACCCCGTTGCAGACAACTTGTCTAGGCTAGAGAATGTTCTTGATGACCCACTACCTATTGATGATAGCTTTCCTGATGAACACTTAGCGGTCATTAATGCTTCTCGTACTGCTCCATGGTATGCTGATTATGCTAATTACATTGTTGCTAAATTTATACCACCTAATTTCACATACGAGCAAAAGAAAAGGTTCTTTTATGATTTAAGACATTACTTCTGGGATGACCCACACCTTTATAAAGAAGGAGTAGATGGTGTTATTAGACGTTGTGTACCTGAGCATGAACAGGAGCAGATCCCTACGCAAGTGTCACTCTGAACCATATGGAGGACACCACGCAGGAGACAGAACTGCACATAAGGTATTGCAATTCGGTTTTTATTGGCCTACTCTCTTCAAAGATGCTCGTAAGTTTGTCTTGTCTTGTAATGAATGTCAAAGAATTGGTAATATTAGTAGACGTCAAGAAATGCGTATGAATTATTCTCTTGTTATTGAACCATTTGATGTATGGGGCTTTGATTATATGGGACCTTTTCCTGCCTCTAATGGATATACACATATTTTAGTTGCTGTTGATTACGTTACTAAGTGGATAGAAGCTATTCCAACTAGTAGTTATGATGATAACACCTTTATTAAGATGCTTAAAGAGGTTATTTTTCCGAGGTTTGGAGTCCCTAGATATCTCATGACTGATGGTGGCTCACATTTTATTCATGGTGCTTCCCGTAAAATGCTTGCTAAGTATGATGTTAATCATAGAATTGCGTCTCCTTATCACCCACAGTCTAGTGGTCAAGTAGAGTTGAGTAATAGAGAGCTCAAATTAATTTTGCAAAAGACTATTAATAGATCTAGAAATAATTGGTCCAAGAAACTTGATGATGCATTATGGGCTTATAGAACTGCATATAAAAATCCTATGGGTCTGTCTCCGTATAAGATGGTTTATGGAAAAGCATGCCACTTACCTCTTGAACTTGAACGTAAAGCATATTGGGCTATTAAAAAGCTCAACTATGACTTCAAACTTGTCAGTGAGCAGAGGTTATTTGATATTAGCTCACTTGATGAATGGAGAACCCAAGCCTACGAAAATGCCAAGCTGTTTAAAGAAAAAGTTAAAAGATGGCATCACAAAGAATACAAAAGCGTGAGTTTAACGTAGGTGATTATGTGTTGCTATTCAGCTCTCGTTTAAGATTTTTTGCAGGAAAACTTCTCTCTATATGGGAATGTCCTTACGTTATCGAGGAGGTCTATCGTTCTGGTGCCATAAAAATCAACAACTTCGAAGGCACAAGTCCGAGGGTGGTGAACGGTCAAAGAATCAAACATTATATCTCAGGTAACCCTATTAATATTGAAACCAATATTATTGAAACCGTAACCCTAGAGGAATACATAAGGGACACTTTTCAGAATGTTTCAGACTCCAAAAAGAAATAGGTATGTGGTACGGTAAGTAAGCTGACTCCAAAACAGTTCTAATGTCAATTTTTCTCTGTTTTGGAATATTTAATATTTTTGGAAAGAAAGAAGTAATCCGGGAAGGAAACAAGGCCTCCAGGAGGGTGGAGCCCCCCCTACTGGGCGCGCCCCCTACCTCATGGACACCTCGTGTGCCTCTCGAACTCTGTTTTCTTGCACATTACGTATTTTGATCGGTAAAAATTCATTATATAATCTCCTGAAGGTTTTGACCACCGTATCACGCAAAAATCTTCTGTCTTTGTTTCGAGTTGTTTTTCTGACATATCTAGAGCACCATGATGTCTCCAAGCGCTCCCAAGGACAAGTTTTTCGAGAGGGTTATCAACCCCTATCTTGCGGAGGTGCTGCAACACCCTCAAACCATTGAGATGCATGAGGGGGTGCTGCACATCCGCGATGTGGAGGGACCAAAGTGTACCGGAAGCATGGAGACAAAGCACGAGGCCATGGAGCAACAAGTTTGCAAGTGCCAAGGGATGATGGAGCGTGGACTCAACGCCAACCAGATGATGATCACGGAGTTCACCAACAACCATATGCTAGATGCCAAGATCATTGGGGAGTCCATCTTCAAGCTTCAAGAGAAAATTGAGCACCTCCAAGCGCAGATCTATGACCTGCAAAACCAAAACTGTGATTATGAATATAGATTCAAGAGGATGAGTTTGGCTACAGATTTGAGGATCCCGGAGACTCGATCATCCTTTTATGATGGTGAACCAATGCCTTGGAAGATGGAAGACAAGCCTACATCATCGACAACTCCTACTTCACCACGTCCGAGGACATAATCACATGGGTATGGGCACTCCCCTTGGCAACTGCCAAGCTTGGGGGAGGTGCCCCGGTATCGTATCACCATCACACTCCTATCTTTACCATTTTATTTAGTTCGATCCTTTTAGTAATATCTTGATCTAGTAGAATAATGTTTTGGTATGAATTAGTTTTGAGTTTTGCTTTGTGATCCCTTTATGTAATCGAGTCCGTGAGCTATCTATAATAAAGATTAGTGTTGAGTCAAGGGCTTTGCTATCTTGCCATGATCCTGAGAAAATAGAAAGAATAAAAAGAATAAAAGAGTTCATATTGATCTCATGGATAGTAATGACTTCACATATAAAGAGTATGAGGCATAAAAGTTGTTGAGAGTTGGCAAACGTAGTTTTGGTCATCGTTGCAATTAATAGGAAGTAATAAGAAAAGAGAGGTTTTCACATATAAATATACTATCTTGGACATCTTTTATAATTGTGGGCACTCATTAAAGTATGACATGCTAAAGAGTTGATGTTGGACAAGGAAGACAATGTAATGGTTTATGTTTTCTCGCATCTTAGTTAAAGTACATTGTCATGGATCTTCCTAACATGTTGAGCTTGCCTTTCCCTCTCATGCTAGCCAAAAATTCCTAGCACCAAGTAGAGATACTACTTGTGCTTCAAAATATCCTTAAACCCAGTTTTGCCATGAGAGTCCACCATATCTACCTATGGATTGAGTAAGATGCTTCAAGTAAGTTGTCATTGGTGCAGGCAATAAAAATTGCTCTCTAAATATGCATAACTTATTAGTGCGGAGAAAATAAGCTTTATACGATCTTGTTATGGAAGCAATAAAAGCGATGGACTGCATAATAAAGGTCCATATACAAGTGGCAATATAAAGTGACGTTCTTTTGCATTAAGATTTTGTGCATCCAACCATAAAAGCGCATGACAACCTCTCCTTCCCTCTGTGAAGGGCCTATCTTTTACTTTATGTCTTTTAGTTTATGCAAGAGTCAAGGTGATCTTCACCTTTTGATTTTTTCATTTTATCCTTTGGCAAGCACCTCGTGTTGGAAAGATCCTGATCCACATATCCAAATCAATGTTCGTTAGCATGAACTATTATTGTTGACATTACCCTTGAGGTAAAACGTTGGGAGGAAACACTATAAGCCCCTATCTTTCTTAGTGTCCGATTAAAACTCCATAACCATAAGTATTGCGTGAGTGTCAGCAATTGTAGAAGACTATATGATAGTTGAGTATGTGGACTTGCTGAAAAGCTCTATTCTTGACTCTTTTTGATGTTATGATAAATTGCAGTTGCTTCAGTGACTGAGATTATAGTTTGTTAGTTCCCAATGAAGTTTATGTTCCATACTTGACATTGTGAATAGATCGTTACTTGAGCATAAGAAATCATATGACAAAGTCTATATATGTTGTTGTTATAAGAATGATCATGATGCCCTCATGTCCATATTTTATTTTTATCGACACCTCTATCTCTAAACATGTGGACATATTTTTCGATTTCGGCTTCCGCTTGAGGACAAGCGATGTCTAAGCTTGGGGGAGTTGATACGTCCATTTTGCATCATGCTTTTATATCAATATTTATTGCATTATGGGCTGTTATTACACATTATGTCACAATACTTATGGATATTCTCTCTTATTTTACAAGGTTTATCATGAAGAGGGGGAATTCCGGCAGCTGGGATTCTGGCTGGAAAAGGAGCAAATATTGGAAACCTATTCTGCACAGCTCCAAAAGTCCCGCAACTCCACGAAAGTTATTTTTGGATTTAATAAGAATTATTGGGCAAAGAAAGTACCGGAGGGGGCCCACAACCTGGCCAGGAGGGTGGGGGGGCGCCCCCTGTCTCCTGGGCCCCCTAGTGGCCCTCCGGTGCCCATCTTCTGCTATATGAGGTCTTTCGTCCGGGAAAAAAATCATAAGCAAGCTTACAGGACGAAACACCGCCGCCACGAGGCGGAACCGTGGCGGAACCAATCTAGGGCTCCGGCGGAGCTGTTCTGCCGGGGAAACTTTCCTCCGGGAGGGGGAAATCATCGTCACCAACGATCCTCTCATCGGGAGGGGGTCAATCTCCATCAACATCTTCACCAGCACCATCTCCTCTCCAAACCCTGGTTCATCTCTTGTATCCAATCTTGTATCAAAACCACAAATTGGTACCTGTGGGTTGCTAGTAGTGTTGATTACTCCTTGTAGTTGATGCTAGTTGGTTTATTTGGTGGAAGATCATATGTTCATATCCTTAATACATATTAATACCCCTCTGATTATGAACATGAATATGCTTTGTGAGTAGTTACGTTTGTTCCTGAGGACATGGTTGAAGTCTTGCTATTAGTAGTCATGTGAATTTGGTATTCGTTCAATATTTTGATGAGATGTATGTTGTCTCTCCTCTAGTGGTGTTATGTGAAAGTCGACTACATGACACTTCACCATTATTTGGGCCTAGAGGAAGGCATTGGGAAGTAATAAGTAGATGATGGGTTGCTAGAGTGACAGAAGCTTGAGCCCTAGTTTATGTGTTGCTTCGTGAGGGGCTGATTCGGATCCATATGTTTCATGCTATGGTTAGGTTTACCTTAATACTTCTTTTGTAGTTGTGGATGCTTGCAATAGGGGTTAATCATAAGTGGGATGCTTGTCCAAGTAAGGGCAGTACCCAAGCACCGGTCTACCCACGTATCAAATTATCAAAGTACCAAATGCGAATCATATGAGCGTGATGAAACTAGCTTGACGATAATTCCCATGTGTCCTTCGGAGCGCTTTTCTCATTATAAGAAATTGTCCAGGCTTGTCCTTTGCTACAAAAAGGATTGGGCCACCTTGCTACATCTTATTTACTTTCATTACTTGTTACCCGTTACAAATTATCTTATCACAAAACTATCAGTTACCTACAATTTCAGTGCTTGCAGAGAATACCTTACTGAAAACCGCTTGTCATTTCCTTCTGCTCCTCATTGGGTTCGACACTCTTACTTATCTAAAGGACTATGATAGATCCCCTATACTTGTGGGTCATCAGCGGCTCTAATTCCGACTTTCAAGGCCACCAAAATAATCAGGGTGGATATAATCAAGGCAACCAGGGTGGTTATAACCAGCAATCCGACCAAGGAGGGCAGTAGCAGCAATCCGGGTATCAAAGTCATCCCAAGCAGTTGAGCAGTGGGCAATATCACGTTTTTACCACAAGTTTATGCAAACGGGACCAGAAGCTTCATAAGAGGGTTGTGAACGCCGTTGAGCCTGCAGTTCCCCGGTACTTGCGATGGTCTGAGCAGCCCATTATGTGGAGTCGGGCGGATCACCCGCCCCGAGTTGATAACCCGGGTCACTTGGCTTTGGTGGTGGCACCCCAAGTTGGTGGATACAAGTTTACTAAAGTGCTCATGGATGGAGGTAGCAACATTAATATCCTTTATTATGAAACCTTCCATCGCATGGGGTTAACTGATAAGAATCTTAAGCAGTCAAATACTATTTTCCATGGTGTGGTTCCTGGTAACTCGGCGTACCCAGTTGGCAAGATTGAATTGGAGGTAGCCTTTGGAGATGAGCACGATTCCAGGGCTGAGAAGTTAACTTTTGAAGTTGTCAAGATCAAGAGCCTGTATCATGCTCTGTTTGGATGGCCGGCTTATGCCAAGTTCATGGCGCGGCCGTGTTATGTTTATCTGCAGCTCAAGATGTCGGGTTACAAGGGGACCATCACGGTTCATGGCAGTCGGAAGGTAGCCTTGGAGTGTGAAGAAGGAGACGCGGCTTATGCTGAGTCAGTCTATGCAGCAGAAGAGTTGAAGTTTTACAAGGATAATGTTGATCCGACTGATATGGCATCCTTGAAAAATCCAACTACGGAGCATGATCCCGTAATGAAGTTTAAATCGGCTGATGACACCAAGCTTGTTGATTTCGTTCCTGGCGACTCATCACAACATTTCAGTATCAGTGCTAATCTGGATCCCAAATAGGAAAGCGCGCTCATCGAGTTCATCCGTGAGAACCGGGACATCTTTGCATGGAAACCTTCTGACATGCCAAGAGTATCGAGGGAACTCGCAGAGCACACTCTTAATATCGATCCGAAATTTAAGCCAGTCAAGCAATTCCTTCGTCGCTTCAATGAAGAGAGGCGTAAGGCCATCGATGAAGAGGTGGCCCGGCTCTTGGCAGCTGGGTTCATTTTTGAGGTGTTTCATCCTGAGTGGTTGGCTAACCCGGTGCTAGTGCTCAAGAAGAATGGCACTTGGCGTATGTGTGTGGATTACACGGACTTGAACAAGGCTTGTCCGGCTGATCCCTTTGGTCTCCCTCGTATTGATCAAATCATTGATGCTACGGCGGGTTGTGAGCGTTTGAGTTTTTGGATGCTTATTCTGGATATCATCAGATCAAGATGGCAGTTAAGGACCAGGAGAAGACAGCTTTTTATTACTCCCTTTGGAGCCTTGTGCTATGTGTCTATGCCTTTTGGTCTGAAGAGTGCCCAGGCGACTTATCAGCACTGTGTGCAGAATTGTCTTCATACTCAGATTCGGCGTAATGCTCATGCTTATGTGGATGATATTGTGGTGAAATCCAGAGAAAAGGAAACCCTGATAGATGACTTAAGTGAGACCTTTGATAATCTCCGGGTCTATAATATGATGCTTAACCTGGCCAAGTGTGTCTTTGGTGTGCCAGCAGGCAAGCTCTTGGGATTTCTGGTTTCTTAACAGAGGCATTGAGGCTTGATAACCCACAAGTGTAGGGGATCGCAACAGCTTTCGAGGGTAAAGTATTCAACCCAAATTTATTGATTCGACACAAGGGGAGCCAAAGAATATTCTTGAGTATTAGCAGTTGAGTTGTCAATTCAACCACACCTGGATAACTTAGTATTTGCAGCAAGGTATTTAGTAGCAAAGTAGTATGATAATAAAGGTAACGGTGGCAAAAGTAAAGATAATAGTTTTTGGGTTTTTTGTAGTAATTGTAACAGCAGCAACGGAAAAGTAAATAAGCGAAGAACAGTATGTGAAAAGCTCATAGGCAATGGATTAGTGATGGATAATTATGCCGGATGCGATTCCTCATGTAATAGCTATAACATAGGTTGACACAGAACTAGCTCCAGTCCATCAATGTAATGTAGGCATGTATTCCGTAAATAGTCATACGTGCTTATGGAAAAGAACTTGCATGACATCTTTTGTCCTACCCTCCCGTGGCAGTGGGGTCCTAGTGGAAACTAAGGGATATTAAGGCCTCCTTTTAATAGAGAACCGGAACAAAGCATTAGCACATAGTGAATACATGAACTCCTCAAACTACGGTCATCACCGAGAAGTATCCCGATTATTGTCACTTCGGGGTTGTCGGATCAAGAACACACATATATTCATGGAAACATAATAGGTTCAGATCTGAAATCATGGCACTCAGGCCCTAGTGACAAGCATTAAGCATAGCAAAGTCATGGCAACATCAATCTCAGAACATAGTGGATGCTAGGGATCAAACCCTAACAAAACTAACTTGATTACATGGTAAATCTCATCCAACCCATCACCGTCTAGCAAGCCTACAATGGAATTACTCACGCACGGCGGTGAGCATCATGAGATTGGTGATGGAGGATGGTTGATGATGATGACGGCGACGAATCCCCCTCTCCGGAGCCCCGAACGGACTCCAGATCAGCCCTCCCGAGAGAGATTAGGGCTTGGCGGCGGCTCCGTGTCGTAAAACGCGATGAAACTTTCTCTCTGATTTTTTTCCGTGAGACGAAATATATGGAGTTGGAGTTGAGGTCGGTGGAGCTCCAGGGGGCCCACGAGATAGGGGGCGCGCTCTAGGGGGGTGCCCCCTGTCTCGTGGACAGGCCCTGGGCCCCCTGACGTATTTCTTTTGCCCAGAAATTCTTATTAATTCCAAAAAGTGCCTCCGTGGATTTTCAGGACATTCCGAGAACTTTTCTTTTCTACACATAAAACAACATCATGGCAGTTCTGCTGAAAATAGCGTCGGTCCGGGTTAGTTTCATTCAAATCATGCAAGTTAGAGACCAAAACAAGGGCAAAAGTATTTGGAAAAGTAGATACGTTGGAGACGTATCAACTCCCCCAAGCTTAAACATTTGCTTGTCCTCAAGCAATTCAGTTGATAAACTGGAAGTGATAAAGAAAAACTTTTACAAACTCTGTTTGCTCTTGTTGTTGTAAACATGAAAAGCTAGCGTTCAAGTTTCAACAAATATTATGAACTAACCATACTCACAATAACACTTAGCTCTCACAATCACTCATATCAATAGCATAATCAGCTAGCGAGCCATAATAATAAAACTCGGATGACAACACTTTCTCAAAATAATTATAACATGATATAACAAAATGGTATCTCGCTAGCCCTTTCTGAGACCGCAAAACATAAATGCAGAGCACCTTTAAAGATCAAGGACTGACTAAACATTGTAATTCATGGTAAAAGAAATCCATTCAAGTCATACCCAATATAAACCAACAATAATGAATGCAAATGACAGTGGGCTCTCCAGCGGGTGCTTTTAATAAGAAGGGTGATGACTCAACATAAAAGTAAATAGATAGGCCCTTCGCTGAGGGAAGCAGGGATTTGTAGAGGTGCCAGAGCTCTGAAGATTGGGGTTCCGACGATGGTAAGGAGTCAGGTATAACACCTAAGTTTGATTGTGTTAAATCTTCTATGGATACCGATGCTTTTCGTGGATTTAGCGCTAAATGTGGACTTGACTGTGAGATAGTAGCTTCTTTCTGTGAATCTTTTGCTGCTCACGTTCATCTCCCTAAGGAGAAGTGGTTTAAATATAATCCTCCCATTGAAGTAAAAGTAGTTGCACCTATTACAGTTGAAGAAAAGACTATCACTTATAACGATCCTATTGTTCCTACTACTTATGTTGAGAAACCACCTTTTCCTATTAGAATGAAGGATCATGCTAAAGCTTCAACTGTTGTTCGTAAGAGTAATACTAGAACTTATACACCTCCTGAGCAAATTAAAGTTGAACCTAGTATTGCTATGGTTAAAGATCTCTTGGATGATAATATAGATGGGCATGTTATTTAGTTCTATGGTGAAACTGCTAATATTATTAAACCAAATGCTAAAATACATAGACCTGTTGTAGGCATGCTTGTTATTTCTGTTAAAATATGAGATCATTGTTATCATGGCTTATGTGATATGGGTGCTAGTGCTAGTGCAATACCTATTTCCTTATACCAAGAAATTATGCATGATATTGCACCCGCTGAGTTAGAAGATATTGATGTTACAATTAAGCTTGCGAATAGAGATACTATCTCACCAGTTGGGATTGTTAGAGATGTTGAAGTCTTTTGTGGGAAAGTTAAATACCTTGCTAATATCCTTGTTCTGGGTTCCCCACAAGATGACTTTTGTCCCATTATATTTGGCAGACCCTTCTTGAATACTGTTAATGCTAAGATAGATTGCGAAAAGGATGTTGTCACGATTGGCCTGGATGATATGACTCATGAGTTTAATTTTGCTAAATTTCGTAGACAACCCCGTGATAAAGAATTACCTAGTAAAGATGAAATAATTGGTCTTGCTTCTATTGTCGTGCCTCCTACTGATCCGTTAGAACAATATTTGCTAGACCATGAAAATGATATGTTTATGAATGAAAGAAGGGAAATAGATGAAGTATTCCTTCAACAGGTTCCTATTCTGAAACATAATTTGCTTGTTGAAATCCTAGGGGATCCCCCTCCACCCAAGGGTGATCCTGTGTTTGAGCTGAAACCATTACCTGATAATCTTAAGTATGCTTATCTAGATGAAAAGAAAATATATCCTGTTATTATTAGTGCTAATCTTTCAGAGCAAGAAGAGGAAAGATTATTGAAAACTCTGAATAAGCACCGTGCTGCTATTGGATATACTTTGGATGATCTTAAGGGCATTAGTCCCACTCTATGCCAACACAAAATTAAAGTGGAGAAAGATGCCAAACCAGTTAGAGATCCTCAACGACACTTAAATCCTAAGATGAAAGAAGTGGTAAGAAAGGAGATACTAAAGCTCCTTGAGGCAGGTATAATTTATCCCGTTGCTGATAGTGAATTGGTAAGCCCTGTCTATTGTGTCCCTAAAAAGGGAGGTTTACTGTTGTTCCTAATGATAAAGATGAATTGATTCCGCAAAGAATTATTATAGGTTATAGGATGGTAATTGATTTCCGTAAATTAAATAAAGCTACTAAGAAAGATCATTACCCTTAACCTTTTATTGATCAAATCCTAGAAAGACTATCCAAACATACACATTTCTGCTTTCTAGATGGTTATTCTGGTTTCTCTCAAATACCTGTGTCAGCGGAGGATCAATCAAAAACTACTTTTACTTGCCCTTTTGGTACTTTTGCTTATAGACGTATGCCTTTTGGTTTATGTAATGCACCTGCTACCTTTCAAAGATGCATGATGGCTATATTCTCTGACTTTTGTGAAAAGATTTGTGAGGTATTCATGGATGACTTTTCCGTTTGTGGATCCTCTTTTGATGATTGCTTGAGCAACCTTGATCGAGTTTTGCAGAGATGTGAAGACACTAGTCTCGTCCTGAATTGGGAAAAGTGTCACTTTATGGTTAATGAAGGCATTGTCTTGGGGCATAAAATTTCTGAAAGATGTATTGAAGTTGACAAAGCTAAAGTTGATGCTATTGAAAAGATGCCATGTCCCAAGGACATTAAAGGTATATGAAGGAGGATACAAGCATGATTAGGATATAATCCACCATGAACATAAATATCATGAAGGCTATGTTGATTTGTTTTCAACTACATGCGTGAACATGTGCCAAGTCGAGTCACTCAATTCATTTAAAGGAGGATACCATCCCATCATACCACATCATAATCATTCTAATAGCATGTTGGCACGCAAGGTAAACCATTATAACTTATAGCTAATCAAGCATGGCGCAAGCAACTATAATCTCTAAATGTCATTGCAAATATGTTTACTTCATAATAGCTGACTTAGAAACGATGAACTCATCATATTTACAAAAACAAGAGAGGTCGAGTTCATACCAGCTTTTCTCATCCCAATAAGTCCATCATATATCGTCAATATTGCCTTTCACTTGCACGACCGAACGATGTGTATAACAATAAGAGTGCACGTGCATTGGATTAAGATGGAATCTGCAAGCATTCAACTCAAAAGAGAAGACAAGATAATATGGGCTCTAAATTAAATAAACAATCATGCATATGAGAGCCACTAAACATTTTCAATATGGTCTTCTCGACCCCCAAAGGAAAGAAAAGAAAATAAAACTATTTACACGGGAAAGCTCCCAACAAGAAAGAAGAAGAACTAGAAATATTTTTGGGTTTTCATTTTAATTTCTACTACAAGCAAGGAAATTAAACTAACTAATTTTTTTGGTTTTTCTTAAGGTTTATCAAACACACACGAAGAAAGCTAGAAAAAGAAATTTAAACTAGCATGGATAATACAATGAAAGAGTATGAGCACCGACGACTAGTGTGTGAACATGAATGTAAAGTCGGTGAGAAATACGTACTCCCCCAAGCTTAGGCTTTTGGCCTAAGTTGGTCTAATACCAAGGATCGCCTGGCTAATATCCATAAGTGAAACCGAGGTTGTACTGAGATGCAGAGGCAACCGCCTCTTGAGCTGCAGCGTGTTGGCGAGCTGCCTCCACTCCCCTATCGTATTTAGCTGCTTCCTCCCTGGTGACAACATATCTTCCTTTTGCGTGAAAATCAAAAAGGTAGGGGCAGGAAGAGTAACAGGGACGACGTTGCGTCTGTAATAGATTAGTCGATAATGGAGGAATTGTTCATTCCTGTCAAGAAAATGATGACTAAACATAGCTTCTTTATCTAAATAAACAGGAGGTATTATCATATCTCCTTCTCGTGGGGCTATATTAAGATAATTAGCCACACGGGTTGCATAAATCCCTCCAAAGAAACCTCCCTTTCTACTGTTATTCTGCAACTTACGTGCAACTATTGCCCCCAAGTTATAACCTTTATAACCTAACACAGCACTCTTGAGGACACACAGATCAGGGACACACATGTGACATGCTTTATCCTTACCATTAATACATCTACCAATGAAGAGAGCAAAATAATGTATAGCAGGAAAATGAATGCTCCCTATGGTAGCTTGTGCTATGTCCCTAGATTCTCCCATAGTAATACTAGCAAGAAAATCTCTAAATTCAGATTTGTGAGGATCATTAATATTACCCCACTACGGGAGTTTGCAAGCAGTTGTGAAATCCTCTAAATCCATGGTGTAAGATGTATCATAAATATCAAATAGGACACTAGGAGAATTACGCGTACAGTTATATTTAAACCTCCGTACAAAGGAATCAGTCAATTGATAGTACTGAGGACACTTATCTTGTAAGAAGTCCTCCAGCTCAGCATTACGCACATACGCGTCAAATTCCTCCTTAAAGCCTGCTCTGACCATAAAATCATCGGATGGCCACTCACAAGCTCGTACATTCACGTCCCTCGGCAATGCAACATCTTGCTTACGTAAAGCAATCCTGGGCCCTTTATTCACCGAGGAACCACCTTGGTATATTCTTCTAAGCATATTTCTTTTTCTGGAATAAATCTGAAATTTTTAGTAACTTCAAAATAAAAGTGCATAAAACTAAACAAGATTGATAGCAACTGCTCCTACAAGTGCCTAGAGTCTATATCATGCATTGGAATTGCTTGGGACCTCAAAAATTTAACATGCAAGCTCAAGAACATGGTCACCTACACAAGAAAAATTTGCAATGAATAAAGCACTAGAATAAAAACTAATTGGACCAATGGAGGAGTCACATACCAAGCAACAATCTCCCAAAGCAGTTTTGTGAATGGAGCTTTGAGCTAAGAGATCGAAAATCGCAGCAAAATGAGCTAGAACTCGTGCTTGAGCTGGACGGGTATTTTTCTGGGTAGAAGATGAAGTGTGTGGGTGCTGGCATAAGTGGAGGGGGCCACCAGGGGGCCACGAGACAGGGGGCGCGCCCTATAGGGGGGGGCGCCCTCCACTCTCGTGGCCTGGTGCTTGCCCCTCCTGCAGTGATTTCAGTGCCTAAAATCCTCAAATATTCCAGAAAAAATCATACTAAATTTGCAGGGCATTTGGAGCACTTTTATTTTCGGACTATTTTTTATTGCACGGATAAATCAGAAAACAGGCGGATAATACTATTTTTGCTTTATTTATTCTAAGTAACAGAAAGTAAAAAGAGGGTACAGAAGGTTGTGCCTTCTAGTTTCATCCATCTCGTGATCATCAAAATGAATCCACTAACAAGGTTGATCAAGTCTTGTTAACAAACACATTCCGAATAGCATGGAACGGAGAAATTTTGAATAACACTAAGTTACCTCAACGGGGATATGAAAATCCCCAACAATAAGAATATCATACTTTTTCTTGACAGTAGGGAGAGGAAATTCAAAACCTCCAAAAATAATAGTTGGAACTTTTTCAATAGAGTTGATGCTATGAACTTGAGATTGTTTCCTCGGAAAGTGTACCGTATGCTCATTACCATTAACATGAAAAGTGGCATTGCCTTTGTTGCAATCAATAACAGCCCCTGCAGTATTAAGAAAAGGTTTATCAAGGATAATAAACATACTATCGTCCTCGAGAATATCAAGAATAACAAAGTCCGTTAAGATAGTGACATTTGCAACCACAACAGGCACATCCTCACAAATACCGATAGGTATAGCAGTTGATTTATCAGCCATTTGCAAAGATATTTCAGTAGGTGTCAACTTATTCAATTCAAGTCTACGATATAAAGAGAGAGGCATAACACTAACACCGGCTCCAAGATCACATAAAGCAGTTCTAACATAATTTCTTTTAATGGAGCATGGTATAGTTGGTACCCCCGGATCTCCAAGTTTCTTTGGTATTCCACCCTTAAAAGTGTAATTAACAAGCATGGTGGAAATTTCGGCTTCCGGTATCTTTCTTTTATTTGTAATGATATCCTTCATATACTTAGCATAAGGATTTACTTTCAGCATATCAGTTAAGCTTGTACGTAAGAAAATAGGTCTAATCATTTCAGCAAAGCGCTCAAAATCCTCATCATCCTTTGACTTGGATGGTTTAGGAGGAAAGGGCATGGGTTTCTGAACCCATGGTTCTCTTTCTTTACCGTGCTTCCTAGCAACAAAATCTCTCTTATCATAGCGTTGATTCTTTGATTGTGGGTTATCAAGATCAACAACAGGTTCAATCTCTACATCATTGTTTTTGCTAGGTTGAGCATCAACATGAACATTATCATTAACATTATCACTAGGTTCATGTTCATGACCTTATTGTGTTTCAGCATCAGAGATAGAAATATCATTGGGATTATCAAGTGTGTCTACAGTAGGTTCACTAGAAGCATGCAAAGTTCTATCATCTTTCTTTTTCTTCTTTTTGGAAGAACTAGGTGCCTCTAAATTATTTCTTTGAGAATCTTGCTCGATTCTCTTAGGGTGGCCTTTAGGATACAAAGGTTCCTTCGTCATTCTACCAGTTCTAGTAGCCACTCTAACCGCAAAGTCATTTTTATTATTTAATTCATCAAGCAATTCATTTTGAGCTTTAACTACTTGCTCAGCTTGAGTAGCAACTGACGGTGTCCTGGACTAGGGGGTACTCACCACGTCATCTCCCGATCTGTTAGATTGGGCCGAGGACCCCCATGGACATATACTCATGGGCCAGTCCGGGCAGCTGCCGCATACAAGGAAGATTCCGCAAGACTTGGCCATCAAGACAAGGACTCCTCCCCCACCAGCATATTCGGCTAGGACTCTTGTTATCCTAGGCCTCTGGTGCATTATATAAACCGAGGCCAGGCTAGTCGATAGAGAGGAACAACAATCATACCATAGGCTAGCTTCTAGGGTTTAGCCTCTTTGATCTCGTGGTATATCTACTCTTGTACTACCCATATCATCAATATTAATCAAGCAGGAGTAGAGTTTTACCTCCATCGAGAGGGCCCGAACCTGGGTAAAAACATCGTGTCCCTTGTCTCATGTTACCATCCGCCTAGACGCACAGTTCGGGACCCCCTACCCGAGATCCGCCGGTTTTGACACCGACATTGGTGCTTTCATTGAGAGTTCCGCTGTGTGTTCGGCAAAAGGTCGATGGCTCGCCTGCAGATCAACTGCGACTTCGGCATCTTCGTCACCAGCTCGACTGGTCACCTTAGTTCGACCAAGGACTACCGCCTGCCTCCGACCGTCATGTATAGATGAGGGCCTTCATCAACATCAACTCCGATCTCTATCAAGATCATGGAGGAATCATCCAGGGAGCCCGGGGGCTCGACGTCAACATTGCCCTTGGGCGACCGTGCTGTTTTTCTGGACAACAAACTTGTGTCCGCCGTCACCGCCTCCTCAAGTGTCGGTTCGACGATTGCTTCGGTGGAATAGTGCGGAATTGAATCTACAACAACCCTGGAAAATTTCGTCGAGTTCCGATGGAGGAATCTCTGGCAATCTGCGACATACCGGAGCCCAGTCAAATCTGGACGAGAATCTGGACGAGTTTAGGGCGTGGTGTCTAGCTTCTATCTCGTACCTCCTTTGGAAGATCCAACCGTTGATCGACTGCGGAATTCCTATATCTACCGCCCCTCAAAATTTCAGCTCAATCTGACCGTCCAAACTCTGGGAACCTTCCGATTAGTGCATCACTTTTCGGATCTGTTTTTTGCGCGAAAACGAATCCGACCCGAGTTCGTCTTTTTTATGAACGGGAATTCGGACATCCTTTTTGAAGGATGTTTTGTATGGGGTATCGTGTTTTGTTCCCGAACACATCCCGCTAACCTTAAAATCTTTTGAACATGATCTTCAACATCATGCTGGTGTCAAACCAGTCTGGCAATATTGCTCCACAGCTGCCGGCCTGCGCTAGACACGTCGCCACTTTGTTGAGCCCCGCTCAACTTCTTCGGATCATCATCTCGGCAAGCCGAACAAGAGTCCGGCATCGCGAAGGATAAATCATCACCAACATCGCCGCCCCATGGATTACACGGAGCGGGCACACCTGCATCGCCGCACGGTCACTTCATCAAGCCGACATCGACCACGTCACGACCTGCATCGGCAGGGCCGCACTGTTGCTTTTTCAAGCTGGTGTCCATCACACCGACCTACTTCGACTCATCGGCTGACACCGAGGCTTCATCACGTTAGCTGGACCGAGGGCTTTGCATCGGCGAGCCAACCTTTGCCAGCATCACCATGCCGTTGCTTTATCGCCCATCAGGCGATAGGTGTGCGGATCGAGTCCCAATTTTGGGAATCACCTTTCTTTGGATTGCTACAACAAATAAGCAAGGTGCTATTAATCCTAGTATTTTTGCTTGTTTGTGTTTATTTTTTCCAATGAATTATTACTCTGGTTTGTCCATCATATGTACGCAGGTCTATCAAATGGTGGCCGCATTAACGATGGTGGCATGGTGGTTCGGTCAGTTTCCGTACATAGTCCGGCGAACGCCACATCCAGAACTCGAACCGACCTGTGAATTCAGGCCTTGCCATGCCTTTACCGCATCACGCCGCCGCCCTGCATCGACATTGACTTCGGCACCAGGCCATATTTCTTTTATTACTCACTTTGCATAAATTATTTGTTATGCAACGATGTTTTTAATTATTACTATTATCTCCGATTTGCACTATTTTTTGTGCACAGGAAAATGATCCAGCCGGACTATATCCTTTGGTGTCACCTCGGCTGGACGGGGGGCTTCGTCAACACTTCATTACCCCATGCCAGGGACTTCGGCATCACCCTGCCGTCCTGCATTGCCCGTGCTATGTCACCACTTTGGAGTGCCGAACTCTTTGCTCCGCCACCTCGGGACCGACTTGGGGGATGGAACCTTGTCCCGCATCAAGCTCGGACTGCGTCATCAATACCGAACACATTAACCAGCTAAGTTGCCTTCATGCTCAAAGTTTTAAATTTTTTAACTTGTGTTCGGCTCGACCAAGCATTATACTTTTTTGGAAATAAGTTGCTTGTAAAAATTTCCTTGTCCAAACTTTGTTTGTGACGCGCAAATTCAAATACCCTGATGACTTGGGGGCTTCCTTCATGAAGCTTTTTCCTCTTGCATATGATTATACTTCTACGGCTTCGTTCCTTGTTCGTGTATTACGCCACAATATGCACCATATTGACTTAAGCGATTTGCAAGCTGGGATGCCTGGCTCCTGTGCTTACCCCTACGTTCCCGATTGTTCGGCTAGGGAGTAAAGGGAGCACCTCTGCGATTGTCACGATCGGGTCACCCGAGCCGGACCTCAGACTGGGTGAAGCCGAAAGCTAGCGCTTTTATTGTTTTCAATCATGGTCGGCACACAACGGAATTCATGAGTACAAAAAATCTATTGCACAAAGTCTCATAGTAATAATGAGCACCGAAGAAAGGTATCGGTGGGGGTACTATTTTCTTCGAAGATGCTTCTTACACTTTGTTAGTAATATAGCATAAGTTCCCTGAGCGCGCTTTGTCTGTTACATCCTTATGGCCTGATTGCCTGGTTATCGGAAACACCGTCAATATTCTCGACAGGTGGAGTACATAACACTTTTCGGCCCTTGCCGAAGAGGGAGAAGCCGACGGTCGGTTAAGACGCGTATAAAGTTCGGGTGAACATAGATATGATACAAGTACTTCGGTACATACAATCATTCTTTTACCCAAGTCACTTGGGGGCTCTTATGTTTATTTGAGCCATTTTATAATAAGTGTTTTTCTTCTTTGTCGTTGTGAAGTTTTTATTATTATTTATCACTCCTTTTTTTGACACAAGTGTGCGGTCACTAGCCGGGGAGCCTAATTTCTCTCTCAAAGCCGCTAGAGTTTAGTTTTCTAAACTGGCCTAGTAAGAAGTACTCCGCCTTTGTGATAGGAGGTTGAAGCCGTAGGCTGACCCGCTTGAAGTTTTGAGATAGGATGTGTCATATTAAAGCACGACAGAAGCACCTTTTTTTTCTAAAGTCCAATTTTCGGATTGGCACCGAACACTTGATCTAGTTTGGACATTAACCTTTTGAATAAGTTTTTTGGCTTTTCGAGCCCATGGCACTTTTAAACTATTTGTGTGTTTTCAGCACAAGTCTCGCAGTGCAACGCCGGACACCTTTAGATATTCGGCAAAAACATTCTCGGATATTGCTCTATATGCATTGGTTTCGAATTGTGTCTTCGGTCAATAGTTGGGTTGCCCGGCTCCTGCGCTTGCCCCCCTATGTTCCGCTTTGTTCGGCTAGGTGTGCAAAGGGAGAACCACTGCGATGGTGCTTCCAGCTCACATGGTTAAGCACCTCAGTGGAGAAAGCCAAAAACTGACTGTCATAATAAGCATAAACTGGCCAGCGGTCCGATGACTGTGTTAAATGATGGGCCATTCATAACATTGGCCGAAGTGTTTACGGCTTGACCTCAACTGTCGCCGAACACTACCGGGGGCTAGTAACTGGCCTCCCAAACTAAATCCTCAATATTTTGCTCTTACATTAGAGCTGAGGTTTCATGATCATGCTTAGCATGCCAACCCAAAGAAAGGAACCGATAGTAGAACTATTTTCTTTGGAAGACATTTCCTATGTTAAATAGCAATATAACATATCTCTCTGCGTACCTTTGTTTATAAAACCGTATGGCCCGATTGCCTTGTTTGTCGTAAATCTTTGCCCTCATAAAGGCTTTATAAAGTAGGACAAACACTCCTCGGCTAGTGGCCGAGGAGGTTGAAGCCGATGGTAGGTCAACAAAGTTTTGTACAATGCGGATCCGAGCATTAATGACATGAAGTACTTGGATACATAGATTCATTACACATAATTTGTGATTTTATTATGGATATCGATCCTTAATTCGGCCACCCGTGCCCGCATTAAGGCTCGGGGGCTACTAGGCTTCAGGCTTATTATTTACAAATATTAAAGGGGCACATCGATCCCCTGATCTGGTGTTGCCACCCGACCAATGTCTCGGGGGCTACTGCATTGCCTGTTCTATGCAGAAAATTTTAAGTGCAATACAGTTTCCGAGGAGATTTTGATCCTCAGGTTCATCGGCCGCACCCAACCCGAGTCTCGAGGACTGAGCATGCCGCTTTTTGTGTCCCGAAGTATTCTGCCGAGCTTGGACTTGATCCTCAAGCCGATTTTGCAAATCAACCTGAGTCTCAGCGGTTACTGGGATCAGCGGTCTTATGTCATCCTTCAGGTGCATCTCGGGTTTTAGACCGATACACACCTTGAGGGCTACTGGCTATATATCTCGTCAGAGAATAAATTGCATCAATAGAAAACATTGACCAAAAATCAGCCCATGACCGAGGTGCTTAACCACCTTGGAAGCAGTTCGGCATATAGCTCGGATGCAAGTGGCTGGCTCCTTAGAGGGCATTTCTGGCATTAAGCTCGGCTAAACTCCTTCAACTTTTTTGGACCAAGATGATCTATGACATCTTGGATGTAGTCCGGCGTTGGAGCTTGGACACAATCCGGCGTTGGAGTTCAGATACATTTCGGCGTTGGAGCTCGAAAGCAGTCCGGCATTGGTGCTCGGCTGCAAGAGATACCTTGAATGCAGTCCGGCGTTAGAGCTCGGACACAAGAGGACACTGCCTCCCGGGAACAACTTCGAACCCGAGGTGTGGCATAAAATAACAAGGCATTGATAAAGGCCGGAAACTTAAAGGGGCTCCTCAGATACCCGACGTGTAAACTCGTCGAATGCATTTCGGCGATCGTGAAGATAGAAGATGAGAAGATTTGTTGAAACAGTTTTCAAGACCGGCAACCAAAGATGAAGAACAATTCGGAAGAATCGAGGAGCGTCCCTAAACTTGAAGACCGGTTCAGGGGGCTACCGACGGTGTCCTAGAATAGGGGGTACTCACCACATCATCTCCCGATCTGTTAGATTGGGCCGAGGACCCCCATGGCCATATACTCATGGGCCAGTCCGGACAGCTACCGCATACAAGGAAGATTCCGCAAGACTTGGCGATCAAGACAAGGACTCCTCCCCCACCGGCATATTCGGCTAGGACTCTTGTTATCCTAGGCCTCTGGTGCATTATATAAACCGAGGCCAGGCTAGTCGATAGAGAGGAACAATAATCATACCATAGGCTAGCTTCTAGGGTTTAGCCTCTTTCATCTCGTGGTAGATCTACTCTTGTACTACCCATATCATCAATATTAATCAAGCAGGAGTAGGGTTTTACCTCCATCGAGAGGGCCCGAACCTGGGTAAAAACATCGTGTCCCTTGTCTCCTGTTAGCATCCGCCTAGATGCACAGTTCGGGACCCCCTACCCGAGATCCGCCGGTTTTGACACCGACAGCAACCATAGAAGCATATTTGCTAACGCGGTGAAGTTCATCTTTAACTCTAGCCATATTATCACTTACACGTCCTATCTCGAAAGCATTATTCTTTAACTCTCTACCAACATAAGCATTAAAACTTTCTTGTCTAGCCATAAAGTCATAAAATTCATCTAAGCATGGGCTATGAAATTTAGTAGAGGGGATTTCAACTTTATCATATCTATAGAGAGAATTTACCTTTACTACTTGTGTCGGGATATCAACACAATATGGTTCTTTAACAAGCGGTATATTAAGACCATGTATTTCTTCAATAGGAGGTAAACTCTTAACGTCTTCAGCTTTAATACCTTTTTCTTTCATTGATTTCTTTGCCTCTTGCATATCTTCAGGACTGAGAAGTAAAACACCTCTCTTCTTCGGAGTGAGTTTAGGAATAGGCTCAGGAATTGGCTCAATTGGTTCAGGAATTGCTTCAGGAATTGGCTCAGGAAGAGTCCAATTATTTTCATTAGTCAACATATTATTCAATAATATTTCAGCTTCATCGACTGTTCTTTTCCTGAAAACACAACCAGCACAACTATCCAAGTAGTCCTTGGAAGCATCGGTTAGTCCATTATAAATGATATCAAGTATTTCATTTGTCTTAAGAGGATGATCAGGCAAAGCATTAAGTAACCGGAGAAGCCTCCCCCAAGCTTCACTACAAAAAAATACACTTCCGTGATGATACGTGTTTGTCACACTAGGTCACATTTTTTGTCATGCATGTACATCCATGACAAATTTCTGACAGAATCAAGATAGTCATACCTGTGCTGTCGTAGAAGTGTTCCATGACATTACCAAAATTATCATCACGGAAGTGTCCAGTTCCATGATGATAAATTGCGTGTCACAGAAGTGCTTTCATCAAGGGTGACCGACACGTGGCATCCACCGTAACGGAACGATGTTAAGCTATCGGGTCAGGTTTTGGACCCGATAACCCGTTAACAGCCCCGACCAATGGGGATTTTCCATGTGTAAAATCATCATTGGCTGGAGGAAACACGTGTCGGCTCACCGTTGGGACAGATGTCATCCGCTCATTGGACCGAAGGCGCCTATGATATGGCGACACGTGGCACGACCCAACAGAGGCCCATTCGTGTGAAAAGGTCAGCCCGTTTGACTTGGTCCAAAGGTGGTGGGCCAGCCCACGGAAAGCCTATTAACGGCATGTTCGCATATAGCCCATTTACAACCCGCTAACCTAGGGCCCGTTACGCCCTATCCGAATTAGGCCCAGTAGCGTCATCTGGGCCATACAATATGATTCAGCCCATTTTAACTTCCGGCCCATGTGTGGCCCATGACTTCTTTCGGCCCATATGAGGACCTTTGTAACTCTTGGCCCATTAACGGCCTGTGGTGAAACTGGCCCGTAATGAACAGTGTATCACTTTATACCCATTAACAACATGTTATTCCATTGGGCCGTTTCCAGGCCAAGTCATCTTTCGGCCTTCTCAGGGCCCATTGATTCTTGGGCTCACTTGTAGCATTCGGTTACATACGGCCCGTTACTGTCATTTTCTGCTTGTGGACCAAATTCAGCCCGTCGTTACAGTCGGCCCGTTTGCGGACCGTTAATAAGTTGGACCGTTTTCATGTCAAAAAAAACCCGTTGGGCTATTTTCATAGAGTTATCAAATACGACCTATTAATGGCGCGTTATGGTCCACGAATAGTACGGCCCATGATTGGTGAAATGATGATACGCCCCGTAGAAGGCCCATGGACCCTACGGCCCGTATGAGGCCCATGGATAGTACGGCCCGTAGAAGGCCCATGGACCCAACGACCCGTAGAAGGCCCATGGACCCTACGGCCTGTAGAAGGCCCATTGATCCCTAAGGCCCGTATAGAAGGCCGATGGATCCTACGGCCCGTATAGAAGGCCAATGGTCCTACGGCCGAACGAAGGCCCATGGATCATACGGCCTGCAGGAGGCCCATGGTTACAACAGTCCGTGTGTTGCCATGATTATTTTGGCCTAGTTACCAAAAATAGGCTATTGTGGCCACTAGAAAAACATAGAAAAAGAACTGCAGTGACTACAAGCAAACAACTAAACAAGACAATAAGGAAATAAATAAGCAAGCAATTAAGGCTAGCCTATTACCGCTATTACACATATTACATCTACTGGGCATCAAAGTTCGCCACCAGTGCAAATATAGGGAACAAAGCAGCATATTACATACACCGGCCGTCAAAATTGGCCACCAGTGCAAATAAACGCGGCAGCAAAACAAGAGCATAACTGAAACAACTTCAGAAGAGCTCAAGAAACGTTATCCTAGGTATCCACCATGCTAGCAATAAGCTTAGCAAGCTGATTAGCTTTGTCCTATTTGGCACTAAAATCCTCCAACGCTTGCTGTTGCACCAGAAAGTATGCATCTAAATGCTCCAGGGACTTCCGCAGTCCTTCCGCTTCTTGTCGCAGCACAGCTGATCGATGTCTTTCAGCTTGTAGTTGAGACTCAAGAAACCGAACTGATTCAGACACTGAGTTTGAATAGCTTGTGCAAGCGGTAGTGGCCAGTAAGTCAAACACTAAACCAAGACAGGACTTTGGGGTTGTCTCGCTGTCTTCAAGATAGTCTTCCTTAGCTATTTTATCAGCTTTGTTGGAGACCAACAAGGATGTGTCACTATCTTGAACCTTATCTGCATTACTTGCTTTACCATTGCTTAATAATGCACTCTTCCCCAATATTCTGTCAGCATTCTAAAAGAAGAAACAAGCAGACACATAACAAGTTTAGCATGTACTAGTATATGAAACTCATTTCGGTGAACCAGTTCATTAGTAAGGTGGACAGGATTAAACTACCAAGTCTTCTATTGCCAAGTACTAGTACATAATAAAAGCATCAAACAAACATATATCTATGTCCTATGGTCACTGCATTGTCTTGCCAAATCAAAATAGAGACACGGTTCAAATCATATCAGTTCAAGACAAAGCAGCAGTGAAAGAATACAAAGTGTGGGAAACTACACGGCACAACAAGATTTCAGATGGGTACCACGGGTCTACATGTACAACAACACTATTGGCTCTGTTGTGATGCTAGTAATGTGCATGATATGAAAGTCAACTGTATACACAATTGAAATTGAAATCAAAAGAGCTATTGATAAGAGCAAACCTGTTAAAGAAACATGTGCGAACATACCTGCTGTGCCATTGGAGTTTCGATTGGATCCTTCAATTTAAAAATAAGTTTGTATCAGAAAATACAGTGATACAAGAGCAAAGCAATCATAGTTAAAAAAGGCGTGCCTAGGCTCTAGGCGTTGGCAAAACACATTGCGCATAACTACGCATAATCTGTGCATAACTGTGCATAAGCATGCGCTTTGGTTAGTAAAGTGCAAGGCGGTGGCAAAACGCACAATTAACGCCTAGCACTTTTTTGAACTATGATAGCAATGGAATCTTAAATTAGAACAGTTGTTCTTCAGGTTTAGGCACTTGCTCTACATGAACAGAGTAATGGAAGACGCAAGAATATAATACTTAAAAATAGAAAATGAGCTCATAGACCTTACCACATTCTTGGTTCGGGACCTGTACAGAACAAGGCGTTCCCAGTCATCGTCTAGTAAATGTGTCTCAGGAAGACGTAAGGGAATTTGATGAGTTTCTTTGCTGGTGAAGTACGTTTTCTTCAGGTAATTCCGATACTGCCACCAAGCATTCTTGAAGATAGCAGAGGTATTAGCACAGGGTACCTCATCCTGAGTTTCCAAATTGGTCCTTCTTTATAGAGAAAAATGGGAAAATTTGCTGTGTTATAACCATCATGGAGGTAGGATGTATGGGACGAAGCAAAGTAATTGCCATGAATAATATTACTTACACATAACTCCTGGACAAACACCTGCAACTGGCATTTTCCTTCATCTTCAGTATAATATTACCAAGATGGGAAGATACACACAAACGATTTAACAACATCAAATGTGATAGATGCTAAACTACGACTGGCTGGTTGCGCTTCCTCCATAGGAATAGGCATACTAACTGGTGGAGTTGGGGTTCGCCGTGATAGTACTGGCCCTTTGGGCACTGGAGCTGCCTTACTAACTGCTCTTGTTTGGGAGCTCTGTGGTGGAGATGGTGCTGTGTCAACAGGAACTGGGTTACTATCGGCTGGGGTTGGGGTTAGCTTGGGTGAAACTGGTTCTCTGTCCATCGCAGTAGGGGTACAATCTGCGAGAGTTTGGGTTATGTGTGGTAGGGCTGGTTCTTGTGCATGTACAACCGGGGTGCTATCTCCACCAAGAGGTAGCAGTATTTTATTTGAAGACCGTGTTTTTATTCCGCTAGATACTGGCATCACCCGCTCCAATTCAAATGGCTGATAAACAGGAAACATAGTTGAATGTACAGATATTGTATGAGAGAAAGATGCAATAGATAGTGTGGAAAAAAGAGGGCATGAAATAGTTCACATGTATATTGTTTAATTAAAACGGATAGCATGACATAATTTCACATATATGATGTCTATCTAAACTGGATAGCATAGCATAACATAATTGAAAGATATGATGAATAACTAAACAGGATCGCATGACATAATTCACCTACATGTTATCTAAGTAATCAGGATCGCATCATTTAATTCACATATGTGATTTATATGCTAAATAGAGGGCATTCAATATGATGTCTGAACTAAGAACATGGTGTTGAATATTGTGTATATGATGTCTAAACTATGCAATGCAAGACACCGTCTGCATGATATGAGCAGTATAACCATGCCAAGTTAGAGCATACACCTCAGTAGGGGAATAGGACTGGTCATCTGTCTCTGAATCCATCTCGGAGGAGCTATCGGGACCCAACAAGAGATCTGCTTCGACAGGTAGCACTGTCTGCTCTGAAGGCCTTGTTTTCACTCTAGATTTTTCCATCTCCCACCCAAATGGCTGATTCACGGGAAGAGTAGTTTAATGTACAAACATTGTCGACAAATGGAAATGTAATGAAGAAAAGGATGGGCAAGATATCATTCAAATATATGATGCCTAGTTAAACAGGATGGCATTGCACATTTCACATATATTATGGCTGGCTAAAAGACATGAGACTGCATAATTCCCATATATGATATAGAAACTAAACAGGTGGCATTATAGAACATGTCTAAACTAAGCAGATGAGATATATGATGTCAAAAGTAGGCACTGCAAGGCAACATATGCATGATATGACTAACATCATCGTGCCAAGGTAGAGCAAACACCTTGGGGGGTAAATAGGAGTGGTCAGCGGCGTTTGAATCTGCCTCAGAACAGATATCTTCCTCTGGATTACAATCTGGAGAGGGGTGGGGAGGGTTTGCCATTGAACCCATCATGTAGCGATGTCTGCATGACATTCTATTGCCACGCAAAACTCTTCTCTTTTTCTCTACATGTTCAGCATGACTGTGTACAATATCTGACATGCATACGAAAAAATATGGTGAGATTATGTAAGGAGAGCATGCAGAAATTTAGAGTGATGGTAAAAACTAGTGGATGGATCCAAAAATAATGATAGCAGGTTGATGATTGCTTTAAATTAATAAAAAGACAGATGATGATTGCTTTACTATTTGTTTCCCACCCAAGATGAACAACATAGGCATACCCTAGGTGAATCAGATATTAGACAACCATACTATTCATTGCTGCCTCGATATGTGCCCCACAACTAATTTAGAACTAAAGTTTGAACATTAATTTGGACCTGAGTTGGGAGTCCAAGAGCTGAACAGGACGATAAAGTAGCAGGTAAGTTTAAGCAATGGATAACATAAGCAGAAACAAAAGAGTGCGACCTCTCTTGTGGACCCGTGTACTCCTCAGGTTCATCTGCTGAGTCGATGATGGTGACGCCGTTGGGGCGGGTGCTGGCGGCAGGGAAGGAGATCTAAGGCGGTGAAAGACGGTTAGGAGTCGTGATGTCTGGTTTGGTGGATCCTTCTGTCGATGGAGCAGCTCAGGTGGGGTGGACGACGTCACAACAGGAGCAGGACAAACTACACAAAGTTCCCTTTGACATGTACCTGTAACTGAAGTAATTCTGTAAGGGCTCATTTGGCTTGCATGATTCTTAAAACACAGGGATAGGAAAAACACCGGAATATGATAGGAAAATGCACATGGTGAATAGAGCATTTGTAAACACAGGATTTCTGTCAACTTGGGTGTTTGGTTTACAGGAATTGGAAGAGCATAGGAATGCAAGGAAACATGGCCAAAATAAAGAGAAACCATATGAAAGCGTGTACAGTTAGAATGTTATTCTGGCACTAATGCACTTGGTCTTGTTTTCATGCATAGGATTTTGATAAGTAGGTCCAGGTGGATGTTTTGCTTCATTCCTTTCAACAAAATGCATGAATAATTGAATAGTAGAGTGCCATTCGAAAATTCCCTATTGCTATGTTTTTCCATTGAACCAAAATTGCCCTAATGGATCGACGTGAATGTATAGTAATAAGTGATGTAGCAAGTGTACAACCTCTTTGCCGTAGCCGTGTCGACCTCAGCATCATTGGGTTGGTCGGTGAAGAAGTTGAGGCGGAGGTGGCTGTCGGAGGTGTGGAGGAAGATCTGAGGAATCTGTAGACGTAGTCCAGAGCACTGCTCTGTTGTGATGGATCGTTCTGTCGTTGGAGCAGCTCCGGTGAGCCGTAAGATGTCAAGGCTGAAGCAGCACAAGACAGACATCGTCAATCTCAAGTGGGATTCTAATAGCATCTCCAATAGATGATGTAAAATGGATGTAAAATTAACATCACCAAAAACCACCTGACTACAACAGATGAGGTAAAAACTGTTGACTCTGAACTTAACTATCGAAACTGAAATTTACTGTGGAATCTGAATGCTACTGTCGAAACTGAACGCAATGGTAGCATAGAGGCACTTGACATGTAGTTTAGGGAGGGCCTGCAGTTCATCTTCAACCTGCACCCCCCTGAGCCGCCAGCCACCACCGGCCGAACCACCGGCCCTAGCGCCACCTCGCCGCCCCGAAACAACTCGCCACCGCCGCCCCGGCCAGCCCTCTAGGCCCCTACCCCCACTCTGGACCCTAAGATAGATAGTGGGGTACCTCTCCGGTGAGCCCCCGTCCCCGCTGCGGGTGGCTCTTCCTTAACTCCGGCGAGCCCCCCCCCCCAACCCCTGAAAATCGACTGACCCAAAAGTCGATTCAGTCGACTGAAGTGTGGCTTAATCGGAGCAGAGCAGCAGCACGAGCGAGGGGGAGAGCAGCAGCAACAGCTGGGCGAGCGATCGATCGAGCGAGAGCCGAAGCAGCAGCAGCAGCACGAGTGAGCGAGCGAGAGCCGAAGCAGCAGCAGCAGATCCGGCTGGTATGGACACCGCCGCCGAAGGGGCCTCGCACTGGGGGAGAGCCACCATGGAGATGTCGCCCGTGGCGCCGGCTTCAAGGTAGCCGCTCCATGGGGGTGCGGGATGGAGCACCGTCGGCGCCAGGAGGTCGAGTTAAGGAGAAGGTGCGATGCGATAAGTGTACAACCTCTTTGGTGGCGCCGAGTAGGCCTCGGCTTCATCCAAGGAGTCGGTGAGGATGCTGCGGTTCCGGTGGAGCAGGTTAAGGCGGCGCTGTGGGGATGGAGCAGCCGTGATAGACGAGGCGATCGTCGGAGCAGCTCCTTGGAGGTGGAGGACGGGGCGGCTGAACCGGCTGGACGGCGAGATGGACGATGGATCCTCATCCGTGGAGGTGGACGAGGGACGTCGAGTTGTTGCGGTGGATGACATCATCGGGGAGGAGGCACCGGCTGGGCAGCGGTGTCGTGGAGGACGGAGGAGGGTGGGGTTTCGCTGCTGGAGCGGAGAGGTTATGGCGGCCTGGGATTTCGAATGGCGAAAAGGGGGCGATGGGAGGGGGTGAAGCATGACTTAGGGATGCGCTTGTCCAAAATGTAGGGTGTGTTACAAAAGTATCCCCCACCGATTTGAACTAGCGGCCCTTTCGGCTCAGGGTTAGAAGGGGGATTTCAGGTGTCGGGATTTGGCAGCTGGAGGGAGTTTTCACGCGCGTTGTAATTTCGGGATAGCAAGGCGCGGGTTTTGAAGGCGCTAGTTTTGGGAGCACAATATCTGAATTTTCGGGATATAACAAGACGCGGGTTGAATTTTAGGGACAAGCCTAACGTGTAGTAATATTGTACTTGTACGTACCAAATCAATTCGCACTTCCCTCAACCAAAAAGAAAACAAAAAAATAAAACTATTCACACCACACAAAGAGAGAGTCTTGGCCCGTTTTACTATACAAATGCTATTCAAAGCTACTCCCTCCTTCCATCTATATAGGGCCTAATGCGTTTTCGATGCTAACTTTGACCAAATATTAGAGCAATGATATATGAGATGCAACTTACACAAAGCACACCGTTAACTTCGTCTGTGAAAGGTTCTTTCAATGATATAATTTTCACATTGTGCATGTCACGTACTATTAATCTTGTCAATAGTCAAAGGCGGTCTTAAAAATCTCATTACGCCCTATGTAGATGGAAGGAGGGAGTATGAATCCATGTTATGTCTGATTAATTTTTTTCGCTTGCTGTATAATGCATGTAACCTACTCATACCAACATTTTAGTGCATTCCAAATGTCTATACTACCGCTGCAATTCAAACTAAATTTGAATTCCTTTCTCTATTTCAATAAGAATCTACAATCATGATTGTTGCTAACTTCAACCATCATTCGTGTATTACCTTAATAACACACCAGATGATTACTATAGAGATAGATATGAACTATGTTTACTACATGAACTCGAATTCTATTTTTTGAATACACTTGATGTTGATTCCAAATAATAGTACATTTGATGTACTAACTATATATTCATAATCTAAACCATGTTCCATACGTACACCGTGTATATCACACAAAGTATAGTGCCCCGCCCCCTACATTATGACAAGTATTTAGACCTGAATTGCAAAAGCCACACATTAGCCCAAATTATAATCAATGTTCTACATTATGATATCTTCTTCAAGTATCCGAATCCACCTTTTTATAATGAATTATGATCTTTGTTCGTCTTTTACACCTTCATGGTCCTCTTCTATTTGTAGCTAGCTAGCGCAAACTTTCTATCATGCATGCACACGCCTGCCCCCCTCACACACCCTTAGTGTCCCCTCCATCGCGCATGTTCATTATTTCTCTTTAGGTCGTCCACCAGCGGTGTGTGTAGGCCTCCGGCTCCTTCTTTCTGGCACACACCGGTTGATATACCTCTCTAGCCAAGTGTGCCTACAAAAAACACATATATGCTTCCCCTCTTCTCTTCTCACCGTCCATGCCCCCATATGTCCAATACGATTCCACGCAGGTGCACACTCCCGCCCCTCTTTTCATTAATCACATGCTCGCACACTCCTCCCCCCTCGACATGGTAGGCCTCTCGCACCACCTCCTAGCCACACCCTCTCCACCTGTCTGCCTCTCCGGACCTTATTTGCATCTAACACATGCAGGCGTGTATATGAATTGATCTCCCTACATATAGCCAGGTCGACTATAATTCGTTTTCACCAAGCACCGATACACTTACCTCACTAGTTATGTCTCTCCTTTTCTCGGATACACGACGGTTGATCTTCCTATGTAGTTATGCATGCTTACCACAACATATCTTCTCCCCTCATCATCCTTGAATACCTCCCGACCCGTCTCTCACACGCACGTGCATAGACAGACAGACATCCCCCGCCCTCTCTTATTGATATTGCACTCATACCCTCTGTTTGTCTAGCAGGCCTCTCCCACCATTTGTGAGACGCCACTCCACCACCAACCCTCCGACGCTCTACCTTTGTCTTTTTCCCAACCTTATTCCTCTGCTACACATATCCATGGATGTCGAT
>NC_041386.1:667899539-667928395 GCF_002162155.2 Triticum dicoccoides | reverse complement strand
CGAACGTTGTAGGTAGGTATCCATGCCACGGAGAAGAACTGCACATCTGCCCTCTCAAATTCCAGTAGGCCAGCCGCCCTGTACCTTTGACGTGGGCAAAGACAAATTTGATGACATTGTTTATCGATCGCGCAGCCACACACTTCATCCCTGTTTTCAATTCTATCGATATCTCACGTCCATGACTCCATTTCACACACATTGCATATGATATGTTTTTCTGATTGAGATATCATCAACACATATCCTCTGTTTCGCACAAACCATCTCTCTCACACCCACCCACGTACATACCTGCACCTAAAGAAGAAGTGCACGCATGACGCACGTACTCACATCTCGTTCCCGGCCACACCCACGCGGGTACACGATGGAGTTCGTTTCTGTATGAAAAGGCAGCCCACGTGATAATTTGACGCGTGTAGCGGTTGTTTACTCGAAGGAGGGTCGGGTACCACGCCTAGAATATAAAACGATTGCCGTGGGGAAAATGGAAAAATGGGTTTCTCTCTCGTGAGTCTCCTCACACAATCTCACACAAGGCCGCCGTGGCCTCTCTCTCTCAGCGTTGGTCAGTGATCCGGCCGCATCCCGTCCGCCGGCGGAAAGGGAGGATGTGCATCATCTCTCCGTTCGACGGCGTTGAGGCAGCTCGTCCCAATCTGCGGTACCCGCCATTCTCTCTGACCAAGCTCCGGCGCGGTAGGGCCTTCGCCACTTGCTCGCTGCCGCAGCATGGGCAGATCCAGGCCGCCGGCACCCTCCTAGTAACATCCTGACGACCCTCAGGTACAGCTTCCTCCGGCCTTGCTCCACTGCCCATCTTCCCACGTTGCTGCATGTGGATCTTCTTTAGTTGTTTGCTTATATCGTATCTCAGCCGGCGTACTTCCCATCTTGCAATCTCGTCCTCAAACCATTTTTGATAAACCACCATGTGCTATCTTTCCCTTTTTACATGGAACATGCTTCTTTTTTGTCGGCGTATGTGTCTTCAACTCGTGTTATTGGGCAGTAATTGTTTCCTTTCGACCTCCTTTTGCAAACAGGGCTATCCATTTTCACCTCGTTGCTATTGCGACCTTTTGGTGAACTGCACAAATCACTTTTCTGAAGAGTGTTTTGTGCAGTTCCGCCAAAATGTCACACGGGCAACATTTTTACATTTCTGTGGGACTGCGGAAAGGGAGATTGGTTTTGCTATCCTCCTCATCCAACTCCGTGCCTAATCTTCTCCAACAAGAAGTTAGTCATAAAGAGAGATCGTAGAGGTGATCGGTTTCTATTTATGTGTGTTATGTTTCATCATCTAGTTCCACTATTATTGTGATCACACTGACTGGATATCTTTGCAAACAGGGATGGTCCGCCCGATTTTAGTGGAGCTTTACAAAATGATCGGATTGTGGTGTCCTTCATACACCTCTTTTTTGGCTACACAGCTGGGTGAAACTAGCTGCAAAGCAATGAACACTGTGCCAAGGAAATGGAGCCATGCCTACGAACATCATCGATCAATTATATTTTTTTCTTTATTTGTACACGTTCTCACAACTTTGTCTTCAGTTGTGATGTGAATATTGGCGCTGATCTGCGAACCATTGAGATGCATTAGCCATGTTAGTTTCATTTGTATTTGATGGAATGTTGTAACGAGATAATCTCGAGGCAAGACACATGAATCCTAAGTTGAAACCTTCATAGCATCACAGTACAATTTCATCAAAATTATGCGTACATATAAACAAATCCTGAAGGATTGATAGCAATGCCAGAAACAATTCAACTAAGTTTCGCCGACATGTTGGACATCCTTCATCCGGCTCCACATGCCATGCAACAATATTGAGTGCACAACACAACTTCAGGGAAAGATTCAAACCGGTCGTTGCGCCGCAGTAGTAATGACTAGTGAGCAGTCAAGTCATAGAGCCCCACCTTCGCCACAGTAAGTTGCTCGGACGAAGCAACCATCATTTCTCTGTTCCTTGAATCCGCTGGTACTCCCATATTCCCACAGTAATAAGTTTCTCGGGCGAATCAACCATCACTATATCCTCTCATGTGTGATGACCATAGGAGCTATCCATTCAGATTGCATGTTAAAAAAATAAAGGTCGATAACTAATGCGGCAAACTTTCAAAAGAAAAAACTAATGTGGCACCTCGGGCCAACGTGGCCAGATCGCATTTTGCACGCGAAATTACACACCATGTTTCATTGACATGTGGTCCCGTTCCAACATATCAATGAGACGACGGCGAGTAGTAGGAGTATTTCCGAACCGATGTGTAGGCCGGGGCGCCCCATCGTGAACCGTGGCAAAGTGGCAACCGTCCATCGACTCTTCACCTTTCCCTCTCGATTTGGAACTGTTGTCGCACGCTCTTCCTCTCCCTCCTCCATTTTCCTTTAGCCCTTCACCCTTTCTTCTGCCATTGTTCGATCGTCTTCTCCATGGAGCGAACAGGACGGAAACGACCCTGTTATTCTTGCCCTGATCTGAAAGATGACGTGGTGGAGGAACTCATTGATCGGTGTGACGTCATCACCTCGGCTAGCATGGCAGGTTCGTTCAAGCCCATTCTTGACTCAACTAATAACATCATTACAAGGAACCCAAGAGTCAAGGAGCGGTTTGATCTCCCCTATCTTCTTCGCCGTGACCCTGATGACTAGCGCCGTCACGACGGAGGCCTCGCCCTATGGAAGTTGATGCCGCTTGATAATGATACGTATGATGTTAAGATGCCATCTCTTGAGGGCAAGGCTGGGCAGGTGCAAATGGAGATTGGGTTGTTTACATTGGGTCGAACTGCGAGTGGGAACTTGTGTATGTGTACACTCGTGACTGGGTTCCACTTCCAAAAATCTCAGCAGACTGCCCAGAGGTTGAGCACACCGGTATTGTACGCACGTTCAAATACGATCATGGTGATTGTCTTCTACGGAAGATAGCAATTTTTCGAGTTCCCAACCGCTCTTGGAATTACAACAACTATGAAGTTGTTGCTATCTTCGACAAGCTTGTTGCTGTCCTTGGTGGTTTGACTCGATGGATATTGCTCAAAAATCAGTTTCTGCACACGGATGAGTACTGTGATGCAATTGAATACGAGGGCCTTGTGTTTGCTGCCACCACTCGTGGCACTTTTTTTGCATGGAATCCTCGTAGTTTTGGTACATTTGTCTTCCACCGTAATTATAATTGTTTCATCCACATGCATGCGGGTTAGCAAGTTTCCCTTTACTAATTAACCTTCTTCTTGTGTTTCCAGGGTCCTATGAACATTCCACCACCCATACTTGAAAATTTTTATAACCAAGGGGGAGATGACGATGGTGATGATCACGAGCATGAGGACGAGCAGCGCCCATATACTTTGTGGCGCATGGCAACTAATTCCGATGGATCACCTCTTCTTGTGTGTATACAGCCCACTGATGATGTTACTGCTAAGGAAGCAGGTGTAGCCTCCCATGGTCGCACTCTCTGGACCTATTCCAACACCGGTTGCATGGTATTCGGGATGGATACTAGTGTGCTAGCGCCAACTCCTTCTCCCTGGTACAGAATTGATAGTCTTGGAGAAAACTCGCTCTTCCTTGGACAAAACTATCCAATGATGGTGAAAGGCGATCCAACTGTTGTTGACACAACATTACTACCATTTATGAGAAGCAACTGTGTCTATACCTCGGACATTTGGGTGGTTCCCTACCCTGGTACTGATATAGTAGGCCGCTTCAGCCTGGATGATCAGTCCTGCGTTGGTCTCCAGATCGACAATGGATGGCCCGTCCCAGAGAATCACTTGTGGTTCAAAGCAAGCGTTTCCAACGCCCAGGAATGGTTGAGTTGAAGTTCATTTCATTGCTTGTTGTTTGTTGTGTGGTGAAAACTTTAGTATTTATAATGTATCCTCGTTGTCGATGTGGGTTGATGACCTGTTGTATGTAATAAAATGATATGCCTGTGATAAACTTACTAAATTTATGAATGGCTTTCGAGTCGCTTCTGTGAGTGAGTGGTGCGACGAGGCAAAAAAATATTTTCCGAATACATAATTGTACGTGCATTGCAACAGGTTATCGGATGAGGCCAATCAACAATAGTAGTACACTATTTGTACTAGCTTCACATGCTTCGCGTGTTGTGCGGGTGTTTTTACTGTAACCATATTGTACTACATAACCAGCACCTTTAATCCTCGATACTAGTAGTACTCCCTCCATCCGGAAATACTTGTCATCAAAATAAATAAAAGGGAATGTATTTAGATGTATTTTAGTTCTAGATACATCCCTTTTTTGTCCAATTTGATGACAAGTATTTTCTGACGGAGGGAGTACTATATAGTAAGTAGTAGGAGTAGTAGGGTGGCATGGGCCAGAACAAGCATTCACGTCCAGGAGTACGGCACACGTCACCAGCACGACTTCCATCTGACACCATATCTCTTGGAGTCCGTGCTAGAGCAATCTCTTCAAACCTCACTGTTTCTCTAACTCAGCCATCGCGCGGCGGGCGAGGTGGGGGTTTGCCGATAGTCGGTTTCCTTAACTGCAGTCCCACTTGTAAGGCCAACTGCAACGCACGACCCCAAACAGACCTTCCTTTTGCAGGAACTCCAATGATAAATTGACTAGAAAAGCCAGACCAAAGAAAACAAGAACCACAAGAATACATTTTACTACTCCTGTAAGTTGGATTAGTGCCTTCTTGATGCATTCATTGTTGATCTGCGGAGGCTCGATCTTGCGTGCTTCTTTCTTCTTCGAGTGTAAAGAAGTATACATTGCTTCCTCGCATCTAGTCTCATGTCTAGCCTCTATTCTAGTACTCCCTCCTGTCCATTTTTCTCTGCGTCTAAGCAGCAACACGCATACCAAGTAGGAGTATCAACAAGTGCACTAATCTCATCTATAGCCTCTGTGCTAGCTAAAAGTGATAGAACACCTACTAAACTAGATCATCGATGGCGCGCGTTGCTGCGCCCGTCTATTTTTTCGTTGGAATGATACGATTTTGGTAAGTATAAGAGAAATGAAACATATAAATTCAATTACATAAAGATATATCATTCGGTAATCCAGAAGAGATATTCTCATGCTAATGTGTTAGGCATAGGAGTTCCCATAGATGTACGAGAAATGAAACATAGAAATTCAATTACATGAAGAAATACTCTTATCATCAGTAATCGAAAAGGTATATTCTTAAGCAAATGTATTAGGCAGATGTGCTAAGGTTGTCACGATATATAAGAGTACCAGAATCACATAAAGTTGATCTCAAAGTAATGTACTCCATACAACTTTAGGTCGAAACTAATGTACAAATATATACTTTTATTCTTGCAAAGTACTCCCTCCGATCCATTTTGTTCCATATTAACAGTCAATAACTTGGTCCAAAGTTGTACTAAATCAATGACATTTAATATGAAATAGAGGGTAGTAAAACAAAAGATGTGGAAAACATGGATGCAGCCAGTAAATAAATAAATGGACAAACAATCAGAATTTGCATAGGATATACATTTGTTGACAATGTATGGTTACCTCAGACGAAAATACCGTCCGGACGACGTCCACTCCCACGTGAGCTATGCTGCAAGCGCGCTCCCGCGATCTGGTGAGCTCTCACTCCCTCTCTCGATCTCCCAGTCACCAGATACACTTTGCCTTCGCCGTGACGTGGCTGGGCGCCTCTCGTCCACCATCGGATCGGAGATCTGCCTACTGATCGAGGCAGCGAAATTGTGCTTGTTTCATCTATGCGCGGCCGTGTGGGTGACTGGGTGTTGTGGGTTACAACATGGTTTTGGCATTCATGTGAGTGAAGCGAGGATAAAGACAACTTTTGCGATTGTTATGGTAGACGAGACAGTGGTCGATTCATAGTGATCGTCCTGAATTTGTGAGTTCAATTACATAGAATGGTGAATTTCATGTTGCGTGAAAGGGTCACGCAGCAGTTTTTGCTCTCAACTTGAGAAACATGCTGTTCTTAGTGGGACCCCCGTGCAATTTCCTTGTCTTTCCCCGGAATGAAGCGTAGAAACTGGTCTGTGAGGGAACCGCTTGATTGTTGGGCGTTGGCTTGCGATGGTGCATGCGTCAACTTGCTTGACAGGTACTCCCTCCGTTCCTAAATATACGTCTTTGTAGAGATTTCACTATAGACTACATACGGAGCAAAATGAGTGAATCTACACTCTAAAATGCATCTACATACATCTGTATGTGGTTCATAGTGAAATCTCTCCAAAGACTTATATTTAGGAACGGAGGGAGTACAACATTGAGCCAAACCCATATAACCTGGAGGACTGATAATATTTTTATTTGTTTGATTTCACCCAAAAGTATGAAGAAAAATCATCACGGAGCCATGATAATCAATTATTCATCATCAATTCCAAGACAATCTAATTTGTTGGCAAAAAGAAAATTTGTGTGTAGCATGCAAGATTACCGGAGTAGTTAGATTTTCTGTTGCTAGCAACAATCTAATCAATGATGAGATGATCGCAAAGATTAAGAATGTGATGGGGGAGTGCAGAGTACATATCACGAACCAATGCCAATAGTCTTTAAACTTTCTGACACATCCAAGAAGTGATCAGATTATATATCCCGTTGTCCTTGAATTTTTTCGACACAAGCAAGAAGTGATCAGATTATCTGTTTACCTTTACGATATTAGCAATCTAAGCCTGAGACTATTTATCAAATATAGTTTCCATATGCTTTTCTAAATAAACCAAGTAGGATTCTTAAGCCCAGATGTTGTTTGAAAACAAATGTACTGCATCAGTCAAAGATACTAATGTTCCAAACATCCCAGATTATATGATAAAAAGAAAGATTAAACATGGAAACGAAATAATTGATATTCATTCTAGAAATGTGTATATTATCACAGAGAGCAGAAATCATAAAATTGAAGATGACGATCACAACATACTATGTATAATCACAAACATACCATCATTCCTTATCTGACTCCAATATTCTTGCAAAACGAGCAAAATAAGGGAACTCATAGTGAACAGAAATAAGGTACGAAAATCTCTCATTCGTCTGGTAATGTCTGTATGTACTAAGTGATCTTGAGCGTGGTGGCAGGCTGTCCAAGCAACAACGGCGATCTCCCACACTCCGGTTCGTAGCCTCTCCTGGTGGCTTACTCTCTACTACTGCATGCATCCCATCATCGAATATTGTACCACTCGAATCAGCGTATGTTTGGATTCTTTTATCACAAACATATGTAGTAATTAGTACGCTTGAGGCCTTCACATGTAAAACCAAACCATGCATACATGGTTATCTCCTTTATTCTCTAAATATCTTACAAAGCCAACTAAAATGAAATTCAAATAATTCATTTGTAAAACATAAAGAGCTGGAAGATATACTTAGGTTACCTATAATGGAGAAAACATCGAACATGCATAGTAAGTCTTAACTGGGATCATGCCACTTCAGATCAAAATTATGCATTTCAACTTCTGTGTCCTGATGAGATAACACTCAAGCAATAAAGTTAGCAATAGAATGGCAAGAAATTGACTAAAAGGATTGTTTATATTGTATACTCCCTCGTTCCTAAATATAAGACCTTTTAGAGATTTCAATATGAACTACATACGGAGCGAAATGAGTGAATCTACACCCTAAAATATGTCTATATAAATCCGTATGTAGTTAGTATTGAAATATCTAAAAGGTCTTATATTTAAGAACAGAGGGAGTAACAAATTTGACAGATTAAATATAATGAGGACATGCCTAGTGATCTAGTGGGGACACAATGTGATGGTGATGATTAAACAATAGGGGAAAACAACTCAATTTATAGATTGCCTGCTGCAGTGAATATATATTACCTCCATCCCAAAAAGCTTATCTTAGATTTATCTATATATAGATGTATATATCACAAAAATGTGTCTAGATACATCTGTATTTAGACAAATCTAAGACAAGCTTTTTTTGGACAGAGGAAGTAGGTTTTTGTAGTAGCCTACAAGGCTACAACCCATGACGAGTATTGCTTTTCTCTTTGTATTGTTTGAATTCAGTGCAGATACTCTTTAATTAATCTCTTGCTTGTTGTCCAGTTTATCTCCTAATTTCAGGGTAAGCTCTAGTAATTCCAGTTCATCTAGAACTGCTCAACTAATCTATTGCTTATTTTGAGTACTAACACGTTCTGTATTGCTTACCTGCACTGCAACCTAGTACTACAAGCCTGAGAAGCAGATCGGCTACTCGGAATAAACAAAGCAAAGCGTGTACATATTTGGGCAGATACCAACATGTTCCGATCACCCAAGCCTGCCTGGCACAGCATCTCAATCCCTGCACGATTTACAAAGATCCATAAACTTCTATCAATTGCAAGAATCAAACCGCAAAATCTGGACGAAAAAAACTGCAGATGGGGAAGGGGAGAAGGCTGCTCGTTGCTCACCTTGTTGCAGTTGGCTCACGTAGCTTGAGGAGAGAACGGCTGCAGACTTGGGAGAAGGACAACTGTGAGATGGTCAATGGATAAAGAGGCAGCTGGGGACGTGACACCCGTGCCGGCACGCGATGCGGTCATCGACCATGGCCTTCCCCCAGGCCGCCGCTCCATTTGGTCAAACCGACTGGATCTGATCCTCCTGCTCGTCTTCTTGATCTGTAATCTCCGCGGCGCAGCAGCTCGAGGACGTCGTCTGTGATCTCGGCGGTGCAGAGGTCGGGAGGGGAGGAGGGGGTCGCTGTGGAGAAGATGAGCCACAAAAAAATTACGAACGCACCACCCTCTGATTATGGGCTACTATGGGCTGGCTGAAGAGGCCCAGTTTACCACAGGGCTGCGTTTCGGCCTCTGGAGCAGCAGCCCAGGATAGTTGGGCCAGATTACACACAGGAGAGACAGATCGCCTTTCTGACAAAATCGGACGGCCAGGAATGTCCAGATCGTGAAAACGGATGGTCGAAAATGCAAATCGCTATGAGCGAAGGGATTAGGTGCAGTTATACTGTCCTTAATTGCGCTCTACCAATATATGGATGTACTCTTCTTCCCAATACAAAAACTTGCATCCATTCTACTCCCTCCGTTGCACAATACATGTCTTCTATTTGTCAAAATATATATGTATCTAAACATGTTTTAGTATATAGGTACATCCATTTTTGGACAAATGGAAGTCAAGTATTTTGGAACGGAGGGAGTACACAATAAATTTTTTAAGTTAGCACAACTAGTCTAATCCAAGAGCACAACCGAAGATATGGTCGGGTTCTTCCTCCTTTTGCCGACACGTGGGACATCCAGCATCCAGGTCGTGTCATGAAAGAAAATAGAGTGGTAGTTGAAGCCACGAGATGTGCATCTTGGGTTAAACTGTAAATAGAATCTTACAACTCTTGAGTAACTCCAAAAGCGGCCACCGAAGATCTTTCTTGGATTTGTTTTTCATCACCAGCATGTTGAGGTGAAAGATGTGCAGGTTCAGTGGGCCCGCCTGCATTTTCACTGACATGCGAGACCACATGTGAGCAAACACACGATGGGCTCCGCACGTCCGCTGGTTGGCTGAGAAGAGAGATAGAGGAGGGCTGAGCACGGACTGCAGGAAATTTGTTCTATGTAACCAACACCTTGATATTCGCGTGTGGTTGTTTCTAGAATAAAAAAGGAGGTACCTCTACTTATGTTACTCCCACTATGCCTAGCCTAAGGTTAGTAGGTGACCTTGCGCTTGGGTCTTCGCCTCTTCCGAAAGTCGATGGTTCTACAGTAGTGCTTCTGGCAATCTGACACCAAATGAACTGCTGCACGTCCACCGCATGTAAGCAAAAGTTTCTCCTCATGCTGCGAGCCACCGCGCACGCGTTGGCGAGGGAGAAGGCATTATCAAGCTTCTCGTCGTTCTCCGAGTTGACGGGACACATCAAAGTTTTTTTTGAAAGCGGGACACATCAAAGTTATTTACTAGTAGTACGTACTCTCTCCAAAAAAGGGTTGACCATGTCATTGCTACCATCCTGTGCTCCGTCGTTGAGTACATGCACTATTCACGTTCCATTCACATGCCATTGAGGAGAAAAAATATTGTGTAGGTGCCATCGAAGTGCACGACTCACTTACGGAAAAGGGTCCCCCCCCCCGCATGACTCACTTACGCACTGCTTATCTGATTATCTCCATTTTCTTGCATGACACGTGCACCTTGATGCTAGATGTCTCGCGTGTTGGGAAAAGGATGAACAAAGCTCACGTAAAAGAAAAGAGTTGAAGAGCATAGATTCCCGACGACCGAGGAGGAGCAAGGAACCTCGTTGTGGAGCGTCTGCAAGGAACCTTGCGCGTTTTCCCCTATTTTTTGCCGCCTGCCCACCTATAAACAACTAAAAGAACATGAACTTTTCGCTAACCACTAGAAACGGTACATCAGGATGCTAAGTTGAAGATGTTTTATATTCCCTCCGTTCCCAAATATAAGTCTTTTTAGATATTTCAATAAGGGACTACATACGAAACAAAATGAGTGAATCTACACTCTAAAATATGTACACAAGCCAACGCACTAACTCCATCCGATCCAACTCATGCACATACGCGCACAGCATGGAGCACACAACGCACGTACACAAGACGTGCATGCACACACGCTCGGCCGCAGAATGCACGTGAATAACACATGCATGCACACACACTCGGCTGCATGGAGGCGTGCGCCATCCGCGGCGACATCCGGTTCGTCGTGCTACAGTGAAGCTCGCACGCAACGGCGCATATGCATCTCTTGCAGCACCTCTTTGCTGTCATTGCTCAACTACTAGTCGAAGACGAAGACGACCGAGCCTCGGCCTTAGAGCTAGCACCGATGGAAAAACACACACGCTGCACGCACACGAGCACATACGGAGTGCCCATGACATGGTGGTGGTGCATCCCCAGTCGCCTCTACTCCTTCTGCGCACGTTGTCTATCAAGGCGGCTGCATGCTAATGATGATGTGGGTGAGATCTTCTAGGACTCAAATGATGACGAGGAAAATTATGAGACACAAGGTGACGTACACCGTCAAGGTCCACGGTCAAGGGGGTGCTAGCAAGTGCTTAGATGTGCTTAGAGAAAGTACAATAGAGCTGAGTCAGCGGGCTATAAGGAATAAACTGTAGTATATTTCTGCTTAGGCTGGTTGTAATGGGGAGTATCATATACTAGTATCATGCATATGATACTAGTGTATGATACTACCTCCGTAATGTATAGTATCATATAGTAGTATCATGTAGTACTCTATTTATTGTCATGCATGACACAAAGTAGCATAGCATTTATTATGATACGGTATCATGATATGATACTCCACTCTTTCTTTCTTTATTTAATGCTATGACACCTCGTCAAAATTGCCTAGTTGGCATGCATGATACTAGCTATGATACTCCATTAGGGCATCTCCAATAGTTGTAAGATAGGTGTTGGTAAATTTGCCACCTAGGACATAATGATGATGTGGCATGTATTAAATGTGGAGAGAGAGCAAAGTTGTATGTAGATTAACCAACAACCTTTGCACAAGCTCCAAGGTGAAATAGAGAACAACCACATTTATTTTCTCACCATCTATTGGATAGCTTACATACAACCCATTGGAGGAGTTGTATGATAGCTTGTTGGTTGATGACATGGTCATTTTACCAACAAGACTAACATAAAACCTGTTGAAGATGCCCTTACGACTAGCCTTAGTTGGAGGAAAGAGAAGAGTAGAGAGAAGGTAAGCGGGCTCTTCGTGAAGAGCCAGCTCTAGCACGTGCTCCTAGGCACTTTGTACATGTTGACTATAAGATGGGTTGTAGGCTTATAGCCAGCAGCTGGCTATACTATTAATGCTCTTTAGATGAGGTGCTAAGTGCATTAAATGGCTTAGTAACTCAAGTGTTCAATGCATAGGTGCTTATTTATTGGTGCCACATCATATTTTATGCCTACGTGGCAAGCTTAGCAGCTATACATGGTGGAGCACTGGGAGAGGCCAAGGCTGGTCATAGTGGGGAGTAACTTGTACTGTAACATATTACTATGTTACTCTAAACATCTCTATAAACCGGAAAGGAGGGAGTAGTAACATAGACTAGTGTCATATGTAGAGTATGGGAGCACATGATATTTCCCCGTCCGGACCGATCCCAAGTTGGCTTCTCACCTTCTTGGCCCAACAAAAACCCCTTCCCCCTCCCGTGCACGTTTCCCGCCCGGCGCCAGCTCATGAGCCCGCCGCTCCACATTGATGGCAAGTCAGGGCGACGCGACCTCTCACTGCTTCCGCCGTTGAAGCGGCGCGCCGACCGAGGGCACCACCCGCTGCACGCCCGGCATTTCAGACTACAATGTGGATAGTAACTTTTAGAGCAAGTACTATAATTAGATGACATAAGCAGGCTATAAGGATTTAAATATAGTACTTGTGATTGGTTGAAGGAGAGAGAAGAGGAGAGAGAAGAGAAGCGGATTGTAAACGTGTAGCCGGTTGTACTCCAACATACTCTACTTTGTGAGATAAAAGGTGGGGCCATTATTAATGATATTGTATTTATACTAAAAGGACTAACGGACGCCTTAATTACTCCATTTTTTAGACAAACCTTGGTGGGGCTATTATTGACTTTTTTTTGAGCTATTATTGACTTGGACGTGGGGTTTGGGGGCCAAAGGCCTACTATTATACTCCTACCTGACATGCTCTACCCTAGCCGCCGTTGTATCATATGGTTTCGCACCGTCCCAGATCTTAGTGCCGCCATACAATTCTTCTCCAGCCCTCCTTCCGGCGTGCACCGCGAGAAGGGACAGCAGTACTCCGAACCCCGCATTTCATGATCCTGTACGGGAGTGGGGCGATCAGGTTTTTGGGGAGCACACTCCTGTGACTGCTGCCAGTGACGACTTCCTCAACGACAGCCTTCTTCCCCGACCTTGGTAACCTCTTCATCAACGACATGAGTGACAACATCAACCACATCAGTTCTGCTCCCGTTGTACAGTATGTGATTCTGTCCTCCTCGTTTAGTCCGCATCATTACTTTGATGTTTGCAATTGTCGTCATGATCTATTTACTGTTGATTCAGATTAAATCGCATACTAAATTGCTCATATATTCAACAATCCAATCCAAAAACCTGATCACAGACAATTTACTCCGAGTGGTTTTGCTGCGCTTTTGAAGCTGCCTACTTTTAAGGGGGTGCAATATAAAAGGTGGCGCACAAGAGCAGTATATTGGTTTCAGATCATGTACTGCTATGACGCCACTAAGGGTAAGCCTGAGGGCGATCTTAATCCTACACAGCAGGAAGCTTTTCAGAACATGGATACCCTCTTCAAGGCCGCCCTGCTGAGTGTTCTTGACGATTCCATTGTGGATTCATATATGTTGTTTGGCAGCGGCAAAGACATGTGGGCTGCGCTCGAGGCCACATTTGGGCCCTCGGGCGCTGGCAATGAGTTGTACGTCATGGAGAAATTATGTGACTACAAGATGACTGATGAGGGATCTGTTGTTCAGCAGACTCATGAGATACAGTCACTCTCTAAGGAACTTGAGTACTTTAAGTGTGTGTTGCCGGACAAATTTGTTGCTGGGACCATCATTGCCAAGCTTCCACCTTCGTGGAACGATTTTGCTACTTCTCTGAAAAACAAGAGACATGAGTTTTCTATTTTGGATCTCATTAGCACTCTCGATTTTGAGGAGAAGGCGAGAGCAAAAGACACACATGCTCGGGTCGCCGAGGGAGCTTCTAGTGCCCACATGGTACACGAGAAGAACTTCCAGCCCAACCAGCCCCAAAACAACAAGAACAAATCTCAGGGGAAAGGCAAGTTTGATGCAAAGAACAAGCCGTCACATTCTACCAACTTCAAGAAGAATTCTCATAACGGGAAGGGATATAAACCTCAACTTTGGTAGCACCACACAAAATTTATATTGCTGCATCTACCTGCTGCCAGCTAACCTCATGGTGCTCTAGGTATTGCTACATTTGTAACTAGGTACAATGACCACGACATTATGAAATTAGTTTATTCGTACGTTGACTTGCTGAATGCAGTGCGGAACGATCCTGTCATGTGTGGAGGAGCAAACAAGCAGTGCATCCAGAGGTGGAAATCAACCAAGGGCTTATGAAATTATATGTATTCTTCCTCAGGCAGGTCAGTATCCCCTTCGTCCAGATGATCGTGTTTTGTCATGCTAAGCTATTGATATGTGCTACAGTTTCGCAACACCGTTTAAGTATAGCTACTGTTTTCCTATCTTTTCAGATTCAGGACAATGAATATGATATCAGGGGAACTGCACAGTATGGACCCATGTTGAGTCATCTCTATTGCCTCATGTGTTTGCTGCAAATGTGTCAGCATCAATTGCAAGATGAGGCAGCTAGCTAGTTGTGGAGTTGCCAACATGCTCAAAGTGCTCGCAACATTGAGAAGAAACAAGCATGCCCAGGAAATTAATGCGTGCGCAGGGAGACCCTTTGCTCAGAGAAGCATCGACCGATTTTCTTTATTTCCACACCTTCTCACAGTTTTGTATATTGGTTATAGTATGGTGAATCATTGAGATGCATAGAAATGCTGAACTTTTGTTCTTCTGAATGTTAGTTTAATGTGAGTGTCTGCATCCAGTACCGCATCCTCTAATTTGGTGGATGCACACAGAGAAAATAAATCTCCTTAATTTACTCCATAACCACCCTATTAAATCAGCCTAGTAACAAACCAGGCGCATGCAGTTGCCGGCGGGCACATGCATCCTGCATGCATGGCCAGTCATGCAGCAACGCAAAAGAAGAGAGCGGTTCTTGGGAAAAAGTGAGTAGTTAGTGCAGCGGGCCCCCGCTCACCTTCTTCCTCATTCGTACAGAAAACGCTTGCTCCTCTTCTTCCACTCCTACAGAAATCCCCAGCCCTCCTTCTTCCCCACTCGCACTGCCACTAGGCTCGTCTCTGGCTACTCTGCTCAAACCCGTAAGCTTGGCACGACGCCCACAAGGAAAATGGAGTCGGCTGGCCCCAGCGCCAAGAAGATGAGGCTCCCGCTAGCAGCGACGCCGGTTGTAGATCCCGCACCTAGTAGCGCGGGGAGAAGCGGCGAGCCCCCCCCCCCCACCCGGATCTGAGGAACCGGTAGAATCTCCGGTGGACCGCATCAGCGATCTCCCGGACGTCATCCTTGAGGAGATCATCTCGCTTCTCCCCACCAAGGATTGCTGCCACACACAAGTCCTCTCAACTCGGTGGCGCCCTCTATGGCGCACCGCGCCCCTCAATCTCGACTGTCGATTGATATCTGTCCTTCCCGAATTTGATCTCATCAGAGCCATCGTCTCTTCTCACCAGCAGGGCCCCGTTCAATGCCTCTGCATCCCGACAAGCTACCTGTTGTCCATACGCGGCAAGGTGGACGCTTGGCTGACATCCCCTGAATTCGGAAAACTCCAGCAGTTTGAGTTCTACCATTACCACGAAAGTTTCATACCACGAACATACCAAGAATTCATGCCCACACCACCGTTGTCCATCTCGTGGTTTTCCTCCTCTCTCCACACCGCCACCTTCACCCGGTGCCATCTACCAGACGATCTGGTACAAATGCTTCAACTCCCACTGCTAAATTTTTTTTCGCTTGTGGTGGTTTATCTGTCGGAGGCCTCACTGCACAGCACCATCCACTCCAGTTGCCCTGCCCTGGAGCGCTTGCTGATTGTTTTGGGAATAGAAATCGGTATCAGTTGTCTCCAAATAAAGTCGCCTCACCTTAAAACTCTACAAGAAATATGTCAACTAGTGACCTTTTGTCAGTGACCCTGGAAGAATTGGTCATAAATTTATGGCCATTTTAGACCAATAGGTCAAAAGCTGTTGGGGGGGCTCCAAACCCTAACCTATAACGACCATTCTGGTCAGAAAGGTCATAATTTCATTACAAGAAATGGTCATAAAGCGGGAAGCACTGTCCACTGCCTCACGCCTAGCTGATAACGACCAATATAACATGGTCACTACACTTGATTATGAATGAATTAGAATGATTAGGTAGCCACCTCAGCAACCTCGCTTATGTGTCACTGTCTAGGTGTCATTTTTGGTTAAATTATAATATTCAACAACAGACGGGGCACACACTGACATGCAGGACCCATTTGACAGGAGTGGCCGAGTGCTTAATTCGCCCAAAAAATGTGCGCTAGCGGGGACTCGAACCCACGACCTCGCGCTTGCTTCGCTTGTTCGGTACCGTTGGGCTAGAGATGGATTTTTGCTCTGGTATGGGAACTTATCTATACATTATATAAATCCACGGCTCTCTCCTATCAGTGACAAGTGGGGCCTTCCGGCCTGGTGGAGGCGGGTGGCATCGAACAGAGCAACACTTAGCATTTTTCTAGGTCTTCCGACCTGGTGGCGGCGGGCGGCAGCGGAAGCAAGCAGCGGACGAGGGCGGGGCCGGTGGGCAGCGGGCGGGCGGTGGGCGGCGGGCGGGGCTGGCGGCCGAAGCAACCAGTAGCGTCCGCTCGCCTTGCCCGCGACAGGAACGACGACCTCGCCGCTCGCCTTGTCCACGATAGGAGCAGCTCGCCGAGCATGGGGGACTCCTCTCCCCCCTCTCTGCCGCAAGCACACCTCCCAGTATGCACCCCTCTCCCCCCATCCTCTCCTCCTCTGATTTGCCTCAGATTTGCCTGTGTTGCGCCTGCTGATGAACACTAGCTAGTTTGCCAACACTAGCTGAGGGGCATGGGAGAAAGAGAGATAATTTGAGTTTTTTATCTTACTAGATGAGGGACAGGGGATGAACACTGGCTAGTTATATCATTTTGAAACGGAAAGGAAAGGGGAAGGTGGAGATTCAATATGTTGAGGAGCTTAATTTGAAATGCAGTCTGATGGATCCATCAGCTGCAGCTGGAGCTTGCTTCATAAATGTTAGGTTTTATAGTGCAATCTTATGGATGGATGCTACAGCTCTGCCTGATCTCTTTGTGGATATCCTCTTTACAGGAACCACATATGTTTCTTAGTGCAGCTCTGCCTGGTCTATGTTAGGTTTTACAAGTTTTTGCTAGCTTTTCATTTATCCCATGTGAAATCTGTATTTAATATGAACTGCTTTTTATTGCTGCCATGTGAAATCAGTAAACCATGTGAACTGGCCTAAAGTAGTGAGAAATTGGAAATAACTCAATGTTGGGTGGATATCTTATTTTCTGGCAGTTAGCATATAAAGTTAGGCAGTTAGCATATAAAGTTGGCTGCCTACCTTTTTCTGGAATTTTAGCTTCCATTACTTCCATCCATTTTCATTAATTAATGTTGATGCACTTAGATTGATTTGCTAAGTTGCAACAATTTGTTGTCTTTGGCAGATGGACAGAAGCTGGATTAGAAAAGGAGTTAGAAAGTTTTCGAAAGAACATATGAAAGGATTTGATGATTTCATGGCATTTGTTCGGGCAAATTTTGCCAACGATGCTCACATTCTCTGCCCATGCTGCGAATGCCTCAACTGTCCAAGAATGGCTCAAGGAAGAGTGGAAGATCATCTGCTTCTTAATGGGATGTCCAGCACATATGATAGATGGATATATCATGGAGAACCTTTGGACAGTCAACCTCAACATTTTAAAGCTGATATAGAGGCCCCTCATATGATGGGTGGTGGTGATGCTGGCATTGATTTCATGGAAAAGGTTTTGCGAGATAATGCTGTTTTCGAGGAAGAGGATGGGCATGAAGATGATAGGATTCCTGACCTATTGAAGGATTTGTACGATGCTGAAGATCGTGCTGATGGACAGAAGTCGTTGTTTGCTGAGGTGTTAGAGGAGGCGAAGCGCGCAGCTCATGAAGGGGGTAAAGTTTCAAGATTTACCTTCACCGTGAAGTTACTCCACATCAAGTCTTTCTACCGGATTAGCAATGCCGCATTCAACGCAATACTCCGTCTTTTGAGCTTGCAATTCCCTTATAGTTTTGTTCCCAGATCTTATGATGAAGCATTGAGCATAATCCGCAGGCTGGGGTTAGGTTATGTGTCAATACATGTGTGCCCAAATAACCGTGTCTTGTTTCGAAAGGATTTAGCAAAGCATGACAACTGTCCAAAATGCAATGCATCTAGGTGAAAAGATGCTGATGGGAAGAAGTCAATACCGGAGAAGGTACTGAGGCACTTTCCCTTGATACCAAGGCTGCAGCGGATGTTCATCTCGAAGAAATCATCGCGTGAGGTACAGTGGCACAAGCTGAAGCGACAACCTGTGGACAATGAGCTGAGCCATCCAGCATATGGAGAGGCATGGAAAGAGTTTGACCGTATACATATAGATTTTGCTGCAGATCCAAGGAACATAAAACTTGGCATTGCCACAGATGGGTTTAATCCATTTGGGAACATGAGCACGTCTTATAGCATGTGGCCAGTTTTTGTGATGCCGTACAACCTGCCACCATGGGCATGCATGGATCAGTCCAACTTCATGATGTCATTGCTTATTCCGGGTCTAGAGTCTCCAGGAAAGGATTTTGATGTCTTTATGGAGCCCCTCATAGAAGAACTGCTCCTGCTTTGGACTGGTGTACCTACATACGATGCCTTGAGTCCGGAAGAAAAGTTCAATCTACGTGTTGCAATCATATGGTTTATCCATGATTTCCCGGCTCTACACACTCTGTCTGGGAGGATCACAGCGGGTTATCAGGCTTGTGTCCATTGTGACAAAGACCCTTGCTCAAAGAGAATAAGGAGAAAGATCTGCTATATTGGGCACCGCCGCTTTCTTCCCCGAAACCATCGCTGGCGAAGAAGCAAAGATTTTAATGGTGAGAATGAAACCCGTGACAAGCCAGCTGAATTCACTAAAGAAGAGCTGGAGCAGCAACTTGAAAAGGTGAAAGATGTGAGACCAGGAAAGCTGGTGAAGAAAAGAAAGCGTGAGGAAGGTCAATGTTGGGACCGGAGGTCTTGTTTGTGGGACCTGCCATACTGGGCTGATCTGAAATTAAGGCATAATCTCGATGTAATGCACATTGAGAAAAACATATGCGAGAATCTGCTAGGGACGTTTCTGAACATTGAAGGGAAGACAAAGGACACGGTTAGTTCTAGGCTTGATTTGGAGGACATGGGCATAAGAGAAGATTTGCATCTATAGCACAATGAAGATGAAGATTCATTTGAAATGCCACGAGCATGGTATACAATGAGTAAAGAACAAAAGCTTGCATTCTGTGAATTCCTAAGAGCGGTGAAATTTCCAGATGGTTATGCTGCTAACCTAGCAAAGTGTGTTACTTCTGATGGATTCAAGCTTTCAGTACTGAAAACCCATGATTGTGACATCCTCCTCCAAAGGATTTTACCGGCGGGCCTCCGAGGAATCATGCACAAGGATGTATATGAAGCGGTTGCTGAGCTGGGAAATTTATTTAGAGAACTGTGCTGCAAAACACTCAAGTTAACTGTCCTGGAAAGACTTGAAAAAGAAATCCCAATTGTTCTTTGCAAGCTCGAGAAGATTTTCCCTCCATCTTTCTTCATCATGATGGTCCATTTTGCGGTGCACTTACCAAAAGAGGCAATGCTTAGAGGCCCTGTGCAATAGGGTTGGATGTACCCAATCGAAAGGAGGCTGCTTACTTGTAAGCGTTATGTGCGAAACACGGCAAGACCTGAAGGTTCTATTGCTGAAGCATATGTCGTTGATGAGTGCTTGACTTTTCGCTCTAGATACTTTGGCAATGTGGAAACAAGATGGAATCGGCCGGGCAGAAATAGAGAGCGGTCTTATTCGCAAAGTGGTGATGTCTCTGTTTTCAACCATGGTGTGAACTTTCTTGGAGCCTCATAATACTTGGAGGCTGGTGATGAGAATGACAAGATGGTTTCGTTTGTGCTCAGCAATTGCGCCGAGGTTCTACCATATATCGAGTACGTTATATCTTGTGCACTCATTATATATATATATATTGCTTGGGTTGGCACCAGCCTAATGTTTTAATTCACATGTTTTGTTGGCATTGCAGGAAATGCAAGGAAGAGTTAAATCAGGAAGAAAGCAATATCCATGTTGATAAAAGGGTTGCCAAGGGGTTTGCTAAGTGGTTTAAGAATCATGTGAGATCTTTAGCCACATGTTTTATGTTTTCTGTGTTATTCACCAATTGTTAAATACCATTGTTTGCTAAATGGTTTATTTGTGCAGATTGGAAAGTTGCATGAGGATAAGAAGGTCAGTGATGTTCTATTTGCTTTGGCATGTTTACCGGATAAGCGAGTGAGAGTGTATTCAGCATGCATTGCTGACGGTGTCCGGTACCACACCGTTGACTGCGAGGAAAAAAGGAAGACGCAGAATAGTGGAATCGTCACTAAGGGGTCACATGATCGTGAGATCATTGACTTCTATGGTCAGTTGAGAAGCATCGTAGAGTTGCAGTACAACTCTAGTGGAGGCATCCATCGCTCGGTAGTCTTATTTCGCTGTGACTGGTTTGAGCTTGGTAGCAAGAAGAAGAGAGACTCTTTTGTCAAATATGATGGCCACTTCAAAAGCATCAACACTGCAAGGTGCTGGTATAAGAGTGATCCCTTTATTCTAACAACACAAGCAACAATGGTGTTTTATCTGCCAGACACTCTTTTGCATGGAAAATGGCGAGTTGTGCAAAACTTTCAGCACAGACACTTGTGGAGTGTGACTGAAACTGAAGTGGAAAAGGGCCCCGGTGATGGTGGACTAACATACCAAGATGATGACTCTACGGAAGTTCCATTGCAAGCTGGTGATGACTCTATGGAAGTTCCGGTGCAAAGCATAGTGTGAAGGGACCGGGAACGTGCGGTCGTTGGTGCTGCAACAGTTGAAGGCATCAAGAAAAGAAGAAAGGTGGTAGCGGATGGACATGAGAGCGAGGATGAGGATGATTGGACTGATCATACTATACTGCAATATTGTAGTGATGATGAGGAAAACAGGAGTGGGCATAGAGTTCCTTGTTTTTGTATCGACGACGATGAGTAGCGAATGGACATGAAGGTTATACTATTACTGCATATTCCTTGTTTTGATTGGTGATCAACCTTCTCTGTAGTTTTTGTTGATGTGATCCTGATGTAGTTTTTCTACTACAATTCTCTCCAGGTAGCAAAATGCATGAGACTTTGGTGATGAAGAGGCAGATGGTGAAGATACAATGCAAAATCTGGTGCCATTTTGGTGCCATTTTGGCTGATGGTGAAGATACAATGCATTAAAACTCTGGTACCATTTTGGCTGATACTTTGGTGCCATTTTGGTGGCATTTTTTGCTGCTTTGCCTGATGTTGTTTTGGTGCTGTTTTGGTGCCATTTTGGATGGCTGCAGTGACTGTTTTGGTGCTGTTTTAATGCTTGAAGATTGATCTCTTAATATGGTGGTAGTGATCATTAATTTTGGCTGTTATTTTTTTTGTTTTGTTTCAGAAACAGGAGAAACCAAAGGCCCCACGTCTCCCCTCCAGAGTTTTCGAGGGCCAAAGGGCAGGACGTTTGAGTTTTCGAGGCAACTCCCCACGTCTCCCCTCCACTGGCAACTCCCCACGACGCTGAGGGGGTTTTCTTCCAGTCCAGGTAACTCCCATCCTATTCCATTGCCGCTCCATCTTCCTCCCTCTGCCTCCCTCCTCATTCCATTGCCGCTCCATCTTCCTCCATCTACCTCCCTCTGCCTCCACCATCAAGCAACTCCCCTCTACCTCCACCATCGCTGGCCAGGAGGGCAATGGCGGAGGAATCGTGGAGCAACTCCCCTCCGTCTGCCAAGAGAATGGCGGAGGCATCGTGGAGCAACTCCCCTCCGTCTGCCAAGCATCTCCGTGGTGAGGCGTCTGGCAAGGAGCCGCTGGTGGTCGACGACGATGTTCCGGTCCCCGAGCAGAAGCAGGACTACACCGTGCCGCTCAAGGTTGATATCCACCTGAAGGAACCGCTGGATGTCGTATGCACCAGCAATCCAGACGAAGCCGACAAGAGGATCCGTGATATCAGGAGGAGGCTCGGCGGCATGCTTTCTCGGTCGATCGGTGTTGATGTCGAGTATACCAGGGAAGACGAACCTCCGCAAATGGCTGCAGTTCTGTAGTTATGCATGGAGGATCTCATCCTGGTATACCACATCACCGCGGCAACCAAATGGTAAAAACATCCAGTTCTGAAGTTTCTGAAGTTCTGAAGTTTTTGTCTAATTAGTAGTTTCTGAAGTTTCTGAAGAAGATGCAATAGTTCTGAAGTTCTGAAGTAGATGCAATACTAGTTCTGAAGTTTCTGAAGTTCTGAAGTTTCTGTCTAATTAGTAGTTTCTGAAGTTTCTGAAGTAGATGCAATAGTTCTGAAGTTCTGAAGTAGATGCAATACTAGTTCTGAAGTTCTGAAGTTTCTGTCTAATTAGTAGTTTCTGAAGTTTTTGAAGTAGATGAATTTGATGCACCAGATTAATTTGATGCAGACCCAAGGAACTCCGCTCTCTCCTGCAGGAGAAGAAGTTGTACACCTTTGTTGGCTTCTCCATTGGAGGTGACAAGGAGAAGCTGAAGTTGTCTGGTTTGGAGATCAACCCCGACAAGTTCGTTGACATGCAGCGCAAATGGAGAGTTCCAAACAATGGAAAGAAGTGGCAGTCTTTGGCTGAGTTTGCAGCCAGCCTCATCCACCCATCCTGCAAGGAAATGAAGCAAAAGATCAACAAGAAATTGGACCACAAACTATGGGGGGACAGCCCACTACCAAACAACCTCATCGAGTATGCAGTGAAAGATGCGTACGTCACCTAAGAGGCATGAAAGAAAATTGAAACCATCAAAGAAGGTTTGAAGCAATGGCAAGAGGCAGAGGATCATTGGGATGACCCCTACTACTGGGGATATTGAGTTGTTTGTGGCATTATGTGTCTCAGTTTGTAGTTATGTGGTTGAACAAGTTTGCTTTTGTTATGTTGAACAAGTTTGCTTTTGTAATGATGAACAAGTTTGCTTTTGTTATGTAGTTATGTGATTGTTATGATGCTGGTGAAAAACACTTGTTGTGATTGTTATGATGCTGGTGCAGAAATGAAAAAAACACTTATGGTTTGATGTGATGCAAAGTCCTTCAAGTTTTGGTTATCATTTAGTTCAAGTTTTGGTTAGATCATACAAAATGCTGTCTAGAAGTTTTTGTGATCATTTAGTAGCTGTTATGCTTGCTGTCAAAATGTTGTCTTGTAATGCAAAAGATTGCAAAAAAAATACAGAATTGATATGCTATGCTTGCTGTTTTGATCATACAGAAGATTTTTTGAACATCTTTAGTTCAAGTTTTGGTCACAATGTTGTCTTGTAGTTGTTGTGATCATTTAGTAGTTGTTGTGATCATACTGTTTTAACTAAATTTTGGTCAGAACTGAAGATGCTATTTTAACTGAATTTTGCTTCAACTGAACCCATTTTCATTGTGAGCAAAAAATTATGCACCAGCGGGGACTCGAACCCACGACCATGCGCTTGTTTCACTATGTTTCTACCACTGGGCTAGGACGAGGCTATTAGTCTTCCACTCTATGCCAACCTTTTTGAATATATCAAACTAGTCAAGTATCAAGCACACACCTCACTGACAAGTGGGCCACTCGACCCACTCACTGACAAGTGGGCCATTTTGCTATTGTACCCAAGCTACAAAAAATATGCACGTGGCCAAAAAATATGCGCGTGCGGGGGCTCGAACCCACGACCGTGCGCTTATTTCACTGTGTTTCGACCACTAGGCTAGGATGAGGTTGTTGCTTTTGTACTCTATGCCACTCTTTTTAATATATCAAATACAGAACTCGCTGACAAGTGGACCCACTCCTCCACTTGACCCACTCCTCCTCTCCACTTGACCCACTCCTCCTCTCCACTTGACCCACTCCTCCTCTCCATTATCCACTCGACCCACTCCTCCTCTCCATTATCCACTCGACCCACTCCTCCTCTCCACCGCCGGCATCCCCTTCTCCTCCATCGACAGCGACCCACTCCTCCATCGACGGTGACGGCGACGGCCTCCTAAGGTATGAATCCGCTGATTCCTTCCTGTTCCTCTTCCTATTGATTAGATTAGGGTTCCGTGGCACTTATTAGGGTTCCTCTTCCTAAAGAACCACGAGATCAAGAGGAGGCAGTCCACGACACCCTTTGCAGTCGCCGTCCCCCCCCCCCTCTGCAAATTAGGGTTCTTTTAGTATGAGCTGGAGTAGCTAATTGGTGTTTCTGATCTTAATTTTGGGCGCCTAGCTTGGTTTTCATGTAGTACTGTACTAGTGGAGTGTAGGTTTGACTTGCCATGAGGAATTTTTGTTATTTTTGGTTGGGGTTAGATGCACTAGGTTGTGTTTAATTAAAGTATCAGGAATGCTCAGTGACAGATTTGATGAGTGGGGCTACATTATGTTGATCAGTGGGGTTACATTTTGATATACCATCATGGTTTAGGTTGTCTGCTGGCACATTTTGTATTGGATTAGGTTGTGTAAGATTTGTTGGTGTCTGTCTTGATAAGTTTCATTCTTAGTTTGATTCTGAAACTTGGGCCTGTTCTGTTTCATTTTTAGTCGAGATAAGTTTCCTTGTTGGCTGTTTGAAAGTATTAGCTGCTTATTTGAGGAGGGTATATGTTGGGGCTACATTTTTGGTTGGGTTTAGATAGGGATATTTTCTGTCATTTATGTCAGTGTTCAGATATGTTCATTTATAGATATGCAACAATGTCCATTTATAGTAGATATGCTTCTAGTTGTGTTCTGGGCCTTTTATAGTAGATTTTAGTGTTGTTGCAGTTGCTGTTGATGTTTTTGCCACATGTAGTAATTATTCTACTATTTTGAAGTGCTTGTTTCCTATTTCTGTCCAGTCCTGTTGTTTAATTTACAATGCTGCTTTTCAGAGAAGTGAGATGTCTGGCTTGGAAGGTTTCGAGTTCTTCGAGATCGTAATTGAGAAATCTTGCAGTAGGCAGGTATGTTTATCATCACTCATTTCTTTATCATCACTTTACTGTCTAGTGCTTGATTGCCACAATTAACCACTGCTTGACCCTCGCTCAGAGGCTGCCTGACACGTTTGCGAAGATGCTCGCCGGCCGTGAGCCCCACAAAGTGAAGCTGCGGGAGGCCGGCAGCGGGCTTCACAGGCTGTGGGACGTGTCGGTGGTGTTCGATGGTGAAGGCCACATGTACCTAGTGCCCGGCTGGGAGCATTTCGCCCGCGCCCATGAGCTACAGCTCGGGTACTTCCTTGTCTTCCGCTACGACGGCGACGCCATGTTCACCGTGAAGATGTTCGACAACACCATGTGCCTCATGTACTACCAGCACGATGACGATGCCAGTAAGCTCTCTCCCTCTCTTCTTCATGTACTTTTGGCTTCCTCTACCAGCACGACGACAACACCATGTTCACACTTTGTTGCATTTGGCCAGGCAGTGGGAGCAGAAGCGGGGATGACGAGGAGCAGAGCGGGGATGACGAGGAGCAAAGTGGGCAAGAAGACGAGCAGAGCGGGGATGACGACCTTGCTATGGTGGTGGCTGACGACGACCTTGCTATGGTGGTGGCTGACAACGACCCTGCTATGGTGGTGGCTGACGACGACCCTGCTATGGTGGTGGCTAACGACGACCTCGCGATTGTGGTGCCTGACGCTGACCTCGCGATGGTGGTGCCTAACGATGACCTCGCGATGGTAGTGGCGCCGGCGATTCCACAGCTGGGCGACAGGACCATGCCAATTGTGGTAGAGGAGTACATCCGCGTTGGGACTCGCCACTCTAAAAGCATCAGGTTGATGAAGGAGAAGAAGGAGGAGTGAAGATGTTAAGAAAATGAAGTGGCAATGTTAAGCATGTTGGGTTTAAGCTTGTCAATGTTAAGTATGTCAGGTTTAATTTTGTGCATGCTCATAGATGTTGTATGACAGTGTCATCTAAACAGGTCAATTTCTTAACAATGAATATTTAGTTTGGTAATTGATGGGAATTGAAATTTTTTATGCATGCTCATGGATGAAAGATAAAATTATGGGTTTTTCTGCATGCTCATGTATGAAACAATATAAGTTTCATTTTTTGAATGCTAAAAACAAGACTCAAACCCTAGCCACGGACGACCGCCGTGATGAAATCCAACTGTTTTTGAAAACACCGTAAAAAATTCAAAAACCGTTTTTCATTTTTTGAATGCTAATGACATGCGTTTTTTCGTGAATCGGCTACAAGGTAGGCATTTCATCACAGAATCGACAACAGATTTGCACGGCTCAAACCCTAGCCACAGACGGCCGCCGGGACGAAATCAGCCGGGTTTTTAAAACACCGTAAAAAATTCAAAACAAATCAAAAAAATGGGAGACCTCCGCTTCACATCATCAAATGTGGCCTACCAACTAGGAAAAATAGTAACTTGCAATACAGATGTTTACTTGAAAAAGTGTTCTCAAAAACGACCTACCATGAACGAAGATTCATGGCTTTAAAGCCAAACTAGCAATGATATGGCCGCATCCGATGAATAGTTTATGATAATATGCCCAAATTTGGCGCATGCCTCCATCTTATGATGGCAAACAATGTTGCCAAAGAGAGGTCCCAACTTATTTAACAAGAAAACCATTTTTCATTTTTTGAATGCTAAAGACATGTGTTTTTCGTGAAGCGGCGACAAGGAGGGTCACCCCAAACGGCGCCATTCCATGTATATCTCAAAGTAGACCCTATTTTACGGACGGTCGCCAAAAAGCATGTATTTCCGACCCTCGTAGCTACTCCCGGCAATTCACTCCACCTTCGGCCGATTCAGCTGGAACCGGCTGGAATTTGAACTGCGGGTCCTCCATAGCTTGCCCGTTATTTTTGCCAAAAATACTTTTTAGCTTCACAGGTAGGCATTTCATCACAGAATCGACAACAGATTGGCATGGCTCAAACCCTAGCCACGGACGGCCGCCGCGATGAAATCGGCCGGTTTTGAAAACACCGTAAAAAATTCAAAAAAATCAAAAAAATGGGAGACCTCCGCATCACATCGTCAAATGTGGCCTACCAACTAGCAAAAATACTAAACTTGCAATACGGATGTTTTCTTGAAAAAGTGTTCTCAAAAACGACCTACCATAAATGAAGATTCATGGCTTTCAAGCCAAACTAGCAATGATATGGCCGCATCCGATAAATAGTTTCTGATAATATGCCCAAATTTGGCGCATGCCTCCGTCTTGTGATGGCAAACAATGTTGCCAAAGCGAGGTTCCAACTTGTTTAACAAGAAAAATCATTTTTCATTTTTTGAATGCTAAAGACATGCGTTTTTCGTGAAGCGGCTACAAGGAGGGTCACCCCAAACGGCACCATTCCATGTCTATCTCAAAGTAGACCCTATTTTACGGACGGTCGCCAAAAAGCATGCATTTCCGACCCTCGTAGCTACTCCCGGCAATAAAGACCACCTTCGGCCGATTCAGCTGGAACCGACTGGAATTTGAACTGCGGGTCCTCCATAGCTTGCCCGTTATTTTTGCCAAAAATGCTTTTTAGCTTCACAGGTAGGCATTTCATCACAGAATCGACAACAGATTGGCATGGCTCAAACCCTAGCCACGGACGACTGCCGCGACGAAATCGGTCGGTTTTTGAAAACACCGTAAAAAAATCAAAAAAAATCAAAAAAATGGGAGACCTCAGCGTCACATCATCAAATGTGGCCTACCAACTAGCAAAAATACTAAACTTGCAATACGGATGTTTTCTTGAAAAAGTGTTCTCAAAAACGACCTACCATGAATGAAGATTCATGGCTTTCAAGCCAAACTAGCAATGATATGGCCGCATCCGATGAATAGTTTCTGATAGTATGCCCAAATTTAGCGCATGCCTCCGTCTTGTGATGGCAAACAATGTTGCCAAAGCGAGGTTCCAACTTGTTTAACAAGAAAAACCGTTTTTCATTTTTTGAATGCTAAAGACATGCGTTTTTCGTGAAGCGGCTACACGGAGGGTCACCCCAAACGGCGCCATTCCATGTCTATCTCAAAGTAGACCCTATTTTACAGACGGTCGCCAAAAAGCATGCATTTTCAACCCTCGTAGCTACTCCTGGCAATTTAGACCACCTTCGGCCGATTCAGCTGGAACCGGCTGGAATTTGAACTGCGGGTCCTCCATAGCTTGCCCGTTATTTTTGCCAAAAATGCTTTTTAGCATCACAAGTAGGCATTTCATCACAGAATCGACAACACATTGGCATGGCTCAAACCCTAGCCACGGACGGCCGCCGCGACGAAATCGGCCGGTTTTTGAAAACACCGTAAAAAATTCAAAAAAACAAAAAAATGGGAGACCTCCGCGTCACATCATCAAATGTGTCCTACCAACTAGCAAAAATACTAAACTTGCAATACAAATGTTTTCTTGAGCTACTGGGTATGATTTTAACCATGATTTCTACAAAGTTTTCAAAAAAAAAATCTATTTTTTCTGCCTCAAAACATCTAAAAACTGGTGAAAATTTCCCTCCCACCCCACCAGAATTTCCCTCCTAGCACCAAATTTTCCCTCCCACCCCACGAAAATTGCCCACCACTTCTCTCCCACTACCATTGAAGACCCACCACCCCTCTCCCACTAAACACGCGGGATCCTCCCCTCCCACTCCCCAAAATTTCCCCATTCCATTTCCCTCCCCGACGAACCCTAGCTTCTCCCTACTCCCTCCCCTG
>NC_041386.1:667888799-667898854 GCF_002162155.2 Triticum dicoccoides | reverse complement strand
CGCCCCACTCCCTCCCTTGCTCCGTTCCACCACGTCACGTCGCGCCGCCCTCCCCGACAATGAATCCCCTCCCCTCGGCTACATCGACTACATCGACTACATCGACGACGATGGAGGCTACATCGACTACATCGACAACATCGACGATGGCGGCGGCTACATCGAGGACGACCACCGCTGCATCATCAACATCATCCGCCCCTAGGTACTTCTCCATCTCCCCTCGATATTCGGTGGATCCAGCTCCCTTCCTCTGCTGGATCCATCTCCCCTCTGGTTCGATGGATCTTCTAGGGTTAGGATCTTCTAGGGTTAGGATCTCCGTATGGTTCATGGGGTTAGGGTTAGGGTTCATGGGGTCAGGGTTAGGTTTCATGGGGTTCGTGGGGATGCTCTCCCTCTGGTTCATGGCTAGAACATGATGGGGTTAAGGTTCTTGTTGCACGCCCATCCTGATTGTTCAAGTAGAAGACTTCTTTTATGTTGTGCCCTTGGGGTTTGTAGAAGTGTTCTTATTTTATGATATGTGGATGAAGCTTGTGTTCTTATTTCCAGTGAACAAGAGAATGCTTAGTACTTACTGTGGTATTGGAATTCCTGGTGTATTAAGGCAGTATGACTAGTTTTAATATATACCATATTGGTGCTAGATAATTTTTGGTGTTCTAATATAAAAGGTTGATTCTAATTGTCGAAATGTATGAATTTGTGTTCTTCTAGTCTGTAGCCATGTTTGGTGTGTAGAGGCAACATAATCAATAGTTGAGTATAGTTTTTTCATCTGCTTTTGTACTTCTGCAAGTATAGTTGTTTCATGCTTTACCAGTGGCAACATCTAGTTGTTTTGAAGGTCCTCATGATATACTCTTCTAAATTGCCTGCATAAGCATCATTTCGAGGCCTACTATTATTGTTAACACTGCTTGCTTCTTTATTCATCAACCGTTTGGCAATCAGTTGCTCTAAATGCATAAGCTTGCCTCCATTAGGGAAAACAATTGAGTAATTCATTTGCTTATAGATGATTGCAGGTAGATGGATAAAATTGCAAGTTAAAACATAAAAGTAATTGTTGTAAATAGTTGTTTTTGCTAATCCACATTACTGAAGTATAATTCGTGTGCACTGTATTTGTATCCAACTATATATAATTGTAATACATGTGAGTTCTGTTCTTGTCTCTGGTACCACAACCTTAATTCACTTAGCTTGATGTAGTTTGCTTCACATATATTACTGCTAATGCATTGCTTCACATATATAGTTTGCTTCAATTCAGTTGCCTGCTAGCATACATATGGTTAGGGTTTGCATCAGTAGTACTACTAGCACTTTGCTTGCTTGTTGTGTACTTTATATGAGGCACTAGGAAGATTTCTTGATGTACATTACTACCTACTGCTTGATGTAGTTAAGATATTAAGAGATGCTTCATATCTTTCCAGTGTACATGCATGCTTGTTTAGTGCACTTACATGTTTGCTTAATTAATAACACTAGATCACTATATTGTTGATCCATCAAGTTTGTTTCACATGTATTACATGTATGTGCATGATGGTCCAAATGCTTTCCTTTATTGATACAAGTGCACATTTTACTTTATCCTTGTTGTATCTGATTGTTGTTTATTCTATTTTGCAAGCACCACCTCAAGATCATCCATGGCAAGGATGACAAGGTCAAACGTGAGGCCAACCGTTGATATGCAACTTGCTCCTTGTGGTTATACTGTCAGTTTCATAAAATCCATGTCTTAATATGCTAAGTGAAATGTATTGCTGCAATCTGAATACGCTGGCTTAATTGTGCATGTGTGCAGTTAGTCTCCCTTACCTGAATAACTAGGATTAAATGATAATAAAATTTTATAAGATATGTTTGGCTGTCTGTCCATGCATTCCAAACATTCACCTAATAGTTACATTTCCTTTATCATGCAAAGAAGAGCCTCTCACCGAGTACGAGAAGGTTAGGGCTAGAAATATCATGAGGAACAATCGGATGTTCGAGTCCCTTGGCATCGGTGCAATAGCGTCGATGATTAGGAAAACAAATGATGTACGAGAAGGTAGAAGTGATGAGGTTCAAGAAGGTAGTGGAGTTATCAATGATGACCCAGAGTACAATCCTAAGGAGGATGAAGTTATTGATGGAGAGGAAGTGGATGATGTTGTAGTGAGCAAGACTGTTAAGGTGCAAACTCTGTCTTGCTTGGAGGGATGGGGTTCTTTTATGCTATGTTATTCCTTGTGCTCACATATTTCTCTTGTGATCTAATACTTTTTTCCGTGCTGTTTATACGAGGCACTGAAGGAATCTAGGACGAAGAGGCCTGGTGTTAAGAAGACAGTCAGCAAGAAGAAGAGCTCAGAAACATCTGCTGCAATGCCTCCAGGAAGGGTGATGGCCCGAGCTCCAGGACAAAAAAAGAGGATCCTGGAACCTGATGAACCTGCCCTTGATAGAGTCACAAGGCAGAAAGCAAAGATGGCGACTGCGATGGACCATCAGGAAAGTCTGCTGCGCATGGACTCTGAGACCTCGGTGCAAATGGGTGATGAGTTGCCGCCCATGGATGAAGGAACCACTCTCAGCATGGATGGAAGTGGCACTGTCTTCCTAGATGAAGGAGGAACCATCTGCATTGATGAAGCAGGCACTGTCCACATAGACCTCAGCCCTGCTGGACCTTCTATTGACAGGAATGATGTCATCAATGAAGAAGAACAACAACTTGTGCTTCAATCAGGCAAGTTGACCTTTGCAATGCTATCTTTTACTAGTGCATTTTCCAAATGGAATGATCATGTATGCTTTTGTCGATTCCTGCATTTGTCGATTTCTATTCTAATTTATGAGTTCAATTTCATTTTCAGATGCAATGACTACCAAGACTAGACTTAGAAAGGGCAAAGGGCTAGAGAGGATCACCAAGTCGCTTGGTAGCAAGGTGCCTATCCAAATTGCTGAAGGGATGAAGCGTCCAGAGAAGCCCCTACAGTCAGCAAAGCTTGCTTCTGAGTGTGGACTCGTTGCAAGAAGCCATCTTCCGGTTCTTCCTCACTTCAAGCTATACAAAAAATGCTAGTCTATTGGAGAACTACATTGGGAAAGTTGTTGTAAGCTACTTGTTTCAAAGTTAATGTGCTATCTATTTTCTGTTACACCTATGCATGATCACTAATATTGCTCCTACCTTGTTTGCTGTCTTGGTAGGCAAATTTTGAGATGAACACGGACTCGGAGACCATCAAGACCGCGTGCAAAGATATTCTGCAGAAAAGTTCAAAGAACAGACGCCATCAGATCAAGAAGAAGTATTTTGATACCGTAGCCGCAATAAATTCAGCATCAAGTCTCCGGTACCTGATTTGACGGATGGTGAATGGCAAGCTCTGGTGGAGATGTGGTCTACCCCAAGACACAAGGTTTGTCTCTGCTTTGTTTGATGCTTTATGTTCTACACATGATATGCTAGTGCTAGATCATGCTGACAGTATGATTTTTTGTAGGGAACCTGTGTGTCGAACAAGATGAATCGAGAAAAAGTCGTGTACAATTAGAGAAATGGTTCCAGGCACTACACAAAACACATTTTTGCCACTGTGAGAACTTTTCTCTAGAGACCTTACCGTTTGATCCTTGTTGGATAACATTTCTGATTCTTGCTGAATAACATTTTGATTTTTGTTGAAAAACATTTCAGAAAGAAGAGCGTAAGGGTGAGGAGCTGTCTGCGATTGACTTGTTTAAGGCCATCCACAACAGCAAGAAGCATGGGTTTTCGGAGCCAGTCAAGGCTGCTATAGTAAGTCACTCCATGCTTTGTCCATGCCCTGTTTGATTCACAGCCAGCTTTGATGTTGTTTGATGCTTTGATGATTTGATGTTGTTTGATTCGGAGCCAGTTCCATGCTTTGATGCTGTTTGATAGTTCCATGCTTATAGTTCCATGCTAGGCTTAATGAAGATAGTTCCATGTTGTTTGATTCACACATGCTGTGTTCCATGCTTTGATGCTATTTGTTGCATTTTTTATGACATGATGAAATTTGATCTGAATGTTAGTCAGGAAGCCATCTTATATAGAACCACCATTCTAGGCTTAATGAAGCGATCATATTGTTCCAATTGCATGTCTCCAGGTCACTAGTCATCATCTTCTTGTATAGATTTTGTGTGCTAGTTTGGTTACTTCAAATAATCCATTTGTGTGCTGGTTTGGTTTCTCCACTAATGCCTATCATTTGTGTGCTAGCTTGAGATGGAAGAAATGAAGGACGCGCCGATACCAGAAGGTGAAGAGCAAAAGTCTACTGTTCAAATTGTCGAAGAAGTGTTGTTGAAATCTGTCAAGCAAAGCACATTCCTCATGAATGTTGGGCTCCAGTCATCTAGGAACAACTCCTGCAAAGCAACTGCTGAAGTGTTTGCTCATGTTCGTGACCTTGAGCAGAAGCTGGAGAGGTCCGAGCTTCAAGCTGAACAGGTGCAAGAAGAGTTGACAGCAATCAAGATGAAGGCGGAAGAATCTGAAGCTACACGCGACAAGGAACTTCAGCTGCTGCGCAAGAAGTCTCAAGAACAGGAAGAGAAGTTAGCCCACTTGATGGCTCTCTTTGGAGCTAAGGTAGTTTGATGGCTGTGCTGTGGTTGAGCTAAGGTAGTTTGATGGCCCTCTTTATCTTTGAGTTGAGCTAAGGTTGTTGCATTTTGAACTGAGCTGAGCTGAGAGCTGTTGCATTTTGTTGCATTTTGCTGTTTAAACTAGAGCACCTGTGAAGTTATGTGATCTTGTGAACCTGTGAAGTTATGTGAAGTTATGTGGATCATTTTGTTTATTTTCTATGAAGTTATGTGGATCACTTGTGCACCTGGGCCTTTCTGTTTATAGTTATGCAAAATGAGAACTTGGGCTCTAAAAAGGCCAAGGCCCAAACAAGAATTAGGCCAAAAAGGCTTGGGCCTAAAAAAATAAATGACTATAAGAAAAAAAGTTATAAAAGGCTGCATAGCAGAAAATAAAAAGGCCAAGGCCCAAATTCGAACTAGACCAAAAAGGTTGTGGCCCAAAACAATAGTGGACTATAAAAAAATTCATCAGAAAAAGGCTCCATTCCCAAAAAATAAAAGGCCAAATTATTGGGCCAAGCCCATACACATAAGCAAAATAAAGAGAAAAAAACATAAACATGCCGAATTATTGGGCTTGGCCCATGTAGACGGCTGAAATGGACCGGGCTGATTCTATTTTACGACCTTTTCATTTGGTCGTAATTATGCCACGTCAGCTTACCACGGTGGATCTGACATGGTGTGGTCCGATTGATAGTGACCAAAATAATTGGTCATAAAATCTACAACCTTTTTTTGGTCATAAACGTCCACGACCATTCCAGAAGAAAGGTCGCTATAGTCAGCTAACGACGGCCAGCTTTTGACCTTATGTTTTTGGTCACAAAAAGGTCACAAATTGAAAACAGTGACCATTTAGTGACCAATAGTGGTGGTCACAAGTTGACATATTTCTTGTAGTGAAAGCACTCGAATTTGTTTTGAAGGACAACAGCTCATCATCGAAGATGCCCCTTCACTTGAAAGAATGCTCCTTGATAATTGTTATACACCTTCAGAAATAACTGTCGTCTCTGCGCCCAAACTGGAGACCTTGGTTGTAATTCGTGACCCGTTTAATAATCACAAGGAGTTGGTGTTTGGCTCCTCACCTTTTCAGGTACCGTATATTATCATCTACACATTTGTAATCATATGCTGCATTTTTCATTTGTGCGCATAAGTTTTATATCATCTTGGAGTACACTTTGGGTACTAATATTATGTTATATGCTCAATGAAGAGTTCGTCCATTGATAGCCTATCAATGCTGCTGGATTCTGTCAACATTATATATATCAAAATGTATAGTTTTGATCTGGACATAATTATTGGCTTGCTGCGATGCTTTCGATCTCTGGAGAATTTATACATAGAGGTGATGATTTCATGCACATTGAAAGCCCGTATATATTGTACTAGAATTAACTGTTCAGATGTCGTTCTTTTGACATACTCTTTTTTTAGACCTTAACTGTTTTCAATCTTCAAGTCTACTTAGGCAGAACCACATGGAGAAAAACATATAACCAATCGTTGGCGTAATAAGCACAAGGATTTTCTCAGTTCTCATGACATTCATTTGAGGACAATAACGATGGGACGATATGCATCCAACCAGGCAAACATAAGCTTTGTCACATTCTTCCTATTGAATGCGAGGTTACTATTGTCCATGAGGCTTAAATTTTACAGCAAGAGATTTCTCACGGACGAACATGTTGAACAGCAAAAAACGAAGTTTCAGGCGGACAAATGGGCTTCTAAACGTGCTCGGCTTCTATTTACAACAAGTTGTAGACATCCTAAAATAAATGTTTTGCACAGGATGTTGATTTTATGGATCAGACCGATCCATTTGTTTGTGACTGCAAAAAAGAGTGGCTGGGTTAGATATTACTGTCATGTTCAATTTGGGTTTTGTCTAAAAATTTGATGAACAATTAATCCTTGGGCTTTTTGTACCATTTGTATGCTTGACTTGCATGTTGTTGCCCTCGTACTCCCCTCCACCTGGCACTACACTCCCGCATCTTCCATGGCTGATGTTCGTTCCCGTCCGAGGCCTTGCCATCGTTCTCCGCCTTGGTTAGCTCGTTGTGCTCGCCGCCGTCTGGTATTGTCAACATGGTCAACAACCAAGAGGAATCAGGAGATGACTGTATGTGGAGAGGCTGACAGTAGAGACCCACCAGGGTCATTGCACTTCGCAAGCAGGTGCCTCGTTATTACAAGCCAAAACAATACTCCCTCCTAATTGTTTGACAACTAGGTTACACGCCATTGTCAATGTAGTCAATAAACGGGAAAATTACACAATGAGCGGATAACACCAGGGACCCAGCAGCTCGCCCAGTTGTTTTTCAGTTTCAGAGACGGAGCTCAACTGCGCGCGGTGCGGGGGCTCTGGCCCGTCTAGCCCACGCTTACGCTTTTATTAAGCACATGACGAGTCCAGTTGATTTTTCTTTCTTTCTGAAATTGGCTAGCCCAGTTCTTTTTTTTTTGAGAATACCAAAACCGAGGCCTACTTGCTTTTCTCAGCCCTACTGGGCTGCAAGTCTTTCAAGACGAGGAGGGATAAGAAATGGGCTTCCCCAGAAAACGGGCTATAAGTTGTAAGAAATGGGCTGTAAATTTTTAAACCAAAGCCAACCGACAATTGCATTAAAATATCATTTTTTTCAGGATTTCTCTACTCTCTACTCTTATAAAAACCAAAGCCAACTGCCAATTACATTAAAATATCATCTTTTCACCCACAACATAAACTACTCATACAAATGCATCTTCATGTTCCGTGCAACGAACGTGCATCTTGCTAGTTAAGATTCTAAATTTCATTCATTTTTTTGCGGAGAATTGTTTTTTGAATTTTATTTTGATATAATTTTTTGAAAACTATTTTTAACGTGACTCAAAAATTCGTGATTAAAAGAGTTCGGACCCCACCGAAATATGCAAAATTTCGCTGATTTTTTAGCAGTGCCCAGAATATATGGTCTGTAATGCTAATAAAAAGAATATGGGCTTCAAATATCCTTAAGAATTAGCAAATGGGCTGTAAATTATTGAAAATAATGGCTAATGGGATGTATGCTGTTTTCCACAGATTTAGAGGCTGACTTCTGGGCCTACTAGGTTGACGATGATGTTGTCCTAAAAAAAATTGACGCGTACGCAAGGCTTTGTCAACTTAGTCAACACACAGTAGTGACTATTGGATGTCCATCCAACGGCCGCCGTGCTTCTTCAATCTCTGATCTTCCTGCTCCAGCCACCCAAACCAGTGCCGGCGGGACTGCCTGCTCCCTCCTCCTGTGGCTGGATGTGCTGCCGTCAGGCCATCCCTCTAACCACCCACACATCCTGTTATTTTTCAGCGATGTCAGCCTCACCCCGTAGCCAACCAGTCAGTGCTCGTTCTCCCCTCTGCGTGGGCATCCGTTGCGGTGGCTTCGCCGGCTCCAGGTGGTTCTCTTCCACCGCGTCGTCCTCGTCCACCGCGTTTGTGCTCTCGGCGCGGCGAGGTCAACATGGTCAACAAACAACAGCCATCGGAAGAGGCTGACACTAGGGGCCCACACAGGAAAATGCCTCCTTATTACGCGCAAAATAATGATTCCTCCACCTGATAGCTGGGACCCACCAGAAGGGTCTCTGTATTTCGCGAAAAAAACGTTCCCCCCGCTGCCAGCTCGGACCCACCGGAAATGCCTCCTTATTACGCACAAAAAATGGAATACTCCCCCTGCTAGCTGGGACTCACCTTGGTGGGAGGCTGACTTGTGGGCTTACTAAGTTTACGGGGACGGAGGGCTTTGTCAACTTAGTCAATATGAACGACTCTAGGTCCAGTGACCGTACGATGTCCATCCAACGGCCATAGTGCTTCTTCAACCTCTGGTCTTCGTGCTCCAGCCACCCAAAGCAGCGCTGGTCGTGTCGCGTGCTCCTGCCTCCCATGGCCGGCTGTGATGCCGCGGAGGCCTCACCGCCCCCTACTACTCCCACCGCTGGCCAGGCCATCCCTCTACTCACCCACACCCCCTGTTATTCTACGGCGACGACCGCCTCACCCTCGTACTCCCCTCCGTGTGGGAAACAACTACCAAGTCTTCCATGCCTCCGTGTCGTCCCCTTCCTAGGCCTCGCCGTCGTCCACCGCCCTGGTGCTCTCGGCGTGGCGTAGTCAATGTGGTCAACGACCGACTTCCATCGGAAGAGTACTGTGCGTGGAGAGGCTGACAGCTGGGTCCACGGCCGCAGCAAGGAAGTGCCTCCTTATTACGTGCAAAATAATTATTCCTCCACCTGACAGCGGGGACCCACCGGACGGGCCACCGTATTTCATGAAAAAAAACGTTTCCCCCCTGACTGCTGGGACCCACCAGCTACACCTTCGCACGCAAGGAAGTGCGTCCGGGTAAAAAAAACGATTCGCCCCCCTGACTGCTAGGACCCACCAGCTACATCTCCGCACACAAGGAAGTGCGTCCCGGTGAAAAAAACAAAACGATTCGCCCCCCTGACTGCTGGGACCCACCAGCTACATCTTCGCAGGCAAGGAAGTGCCTGACAGTCGGGACCCACCTGGTCGAAGCGTACGTAGCATTGTCATTCTGGTCGCGAACGTGTACGTACATACTGGTCGATGTAGAGGCACGCACGTGTCGTAGTAGAGGCGCGCATGTGTCGTAGTAGAGGCGCGCACATAGCATGTACACGTACGTACAGCGGCGAGGGTGCAAGAAAGAAAATACGGCCACATACGTACATACGGGCAGGGTCTCGAACGCCTACTCGCGCATACGTACATGGTTGGGTTGGAACGGAGAAACAGAGTCGTCGTCGTGTTCATGGGGAGGCAACGGAATGCGTCGTGTTCATGGGGAGGCAACGAAATGCGTCGTGTTCATCGGGAGGCAACGGAACGCATGGGAGCCAACCGGCTTGGATGGAACATGCGATGGAAACGAGGCCTGGCGTACCGCAGAACGGAGGAAACGGCCTTGTTTTCGACCGGCCACGTTTAGAACGGGGTCCTATTGATCGGGAGGGGTGTGGTGTACCACAAACGGAGGAAACAGACCTCCTACGGTCGAAACGGGGGTCCTGTTCATCGGGAGGGGTGTGGTGTACCGCAAAACGGAGGAAACGGACCTCCTATGGTCGAAATGGGGGTCCTCTTCATTGGGAGGGGTGTGGCGTACCGCAAAACGGGACTCCACGGGATACTGTTCATCTCCACCGTCGACCTCCTCCAGCCTCCACAACCTACCGTCGACCTCCTCCAGCCTCCACAGGCTCCTGTTCATCCAGCCTCCACCGCGTGCTACTCCACCGGCTACTGTTCAACCACCCCTCCACCGTCTACTGTTCATCCAGCCCTCCACACCACGGGGTCCTGTTCGACCACCCCTCCACCTTCTACTGTT
>NC_041386.1:667849884-667888302 GCF_002162155.2 Triticum dicoccoides | reverse complement strand
TCATCCAATCGATCGGCTTCAGTTAGCAGCAGTAGCGAAGGAATCGCTCCATCGGGTTCAGTTAACAATCATCGATCGATCGCTCGGGTTCACAGTGCAATCGCTCGGGTTCAGTTAGAGCCCAACGTCTCGCTCGGGTTCAGTTAGAGCCAACGCCTCGCACACATGCACGTACGTGTACGAGAGAAACGCGCATCGCTCGGCCCCCGACCTCCCACCGTAACCGGCAACTCCCCGAAATTTTCCTCCCCCTCGCTTCTACCACGGTTTTTTCCGTCATGGACAGCCCAAAGAATGTCATGCAGTTGCGTCTCCGGCCCGCCCAGGACGAAAAGCCCATTTGCTGTCATGATTTTTTGTCATAGAAGTAGGAGCCCACCACATCTATGATGATACCGGGTTTTGTCACAATTATCGTCATAGAAGTGTCATATGTATGACAGAAAAAAATTCGTTCGGCCCAAGATGTCACGGATGTGTCTTTTTTTGTAGTGCTTGTGAGAGGCTCTCTTCTTTGATTTGCACAAAATTATATATTTCCCGCAAGGCAGCTTGTTTCTTATGAGCAGGGAAATAATTAGCAGAGAAGTAATAAATCATATCCTGGGGTCTACGCACACAACCAGGAGCAAGAGAATTATACCAAGTCTTAGCATCACCCTTTAATGAGAACGGAAATATCTTAAGGATATAAAAATAGCGAGACTTCTCATCATTAGTAAATAGGGTAGCTATATCATTCAACTTGGTAAGATGTGCCACAACAGTTTCAGATTCAAGGCCATAAAAAGGATCAGATTGAACTAAAGTAATAATTTGAGGATCAACAGAGAATTCATAATCCTTATCAGTAACACAGATAGGTGAAGTAGCAAAAGCAGGTTCGGGTTCCATTCTAGCATTAAGAGACTGCTGCTTCCATTTAGCTAATAATTTCTTAAGATCAGATCTATCATTGCAAGTAAAGATTTCCCTAGCAGCTTCTTCATTCATAACATAACCCTTAGGAACAACAGGCAATACATAATCATTGGGGGAACGTTCATCATCACTATCATCAATAGCATCTTCAATATTTTCATTCCCCCTAACTCTAGCAAGTTGTTCATCAAGAAATTGCCCTGATGGCAAAGTAGTATGACGCACAGAAGTAGTTTCATCATGCGTAGCAGAAGTGGCATCATCAATAACACGCAACATATCAGAATTCATAGCAGTAGCAGGTTTAGGTGTCGCGAACTTACTCATAACAGAAGGAGAATCTAGTGCAGAGCTAGATGGCAGTTCCTTACCTCCCCTCGTAGTTGAGGGATAGATCTTGGTTTTAGCGTCTTTCAAGTTCTTCATAGTGATCAATAGATATAAATTCCAAGTGACTCAGAGAATAGAGCTATGCTCCCCGGCAACGGTGCCAGAAATTAGTCTTGATAACCCACAAGTGTAGGGGATCGCAACAGCTTTCGAGGGTAAAGTATTCAACCCAAATTTATTGATTCGACACAAGGGAAGCCAAAGAATATTCTTGAGTATTAGCAGTTGAGTTGTCAATTCAACCACACCTGGGTAACTTAGTATCTGCAGCAAGGTATTTAGTAGCAAAGTAGTATGATAATAAAGGTAATGGTGGCAAAAGTAAAGATAATAATTTTTGGGTTTTTTGTAGTAATTGTAACAGCAGCAACGGAAAAGTAAATAAGCGAAGAACAGTATGTGAAAAGCTCGTAGGCAATGGATCAGTGATGGATAATTATGCCGGATGCGATTCCTCATGTAATAGCTATAACATAGGGTGACACGGAACTAGCTCCAGTTCATCAATGTAATGTAGGCATGTATTTCGTAAATAGTCATACGTGCTTATGGAAAAGAACTTGCATGACATCTTTTGTCCTACCCTCTCGTGGCAGCGGGGTCCTAGTGGAAACTAAGGGATATTAAGGCCTCCTTTTAATAGAGAACCGGAACAAACCATTAGCACATAGTGAATACATGAACTCCTCAAACTACGGTTATCACAGAGAAGTATCCCGATTATTGTCACTTCGGGGTTGTCGGATCATAACACATAATAGGTGACTATAGACTTGCAAGATAGGATCAAGAACACACATATATTCATGAAAACATAATAGGTTCAGATCTAAAATCATGGCACTCGGGCCCTAGTGACAAGCATTAAGCATAGCAGAGTCATAGGAACATCAATCTCAGAACATAGTGGATACTAGGGATCAAACCCTAACAAAACTAACTTGATTACATGGTAAATCTCATCCAACCCATCACCGTCCAACAAGCCTACGATGGAATTACTCACACACGGCGGTGAGCATCATGAGATTGGTGATGGAGGATGGTTGATGATGACAACGGCGACGAATCCCCCTCTCCGGAGCCCCGAACGGACTCCAGATCTGCCCTCCCAAGAGAGATTAGGGCTTGGCGGCAGCTCCGTGTCATAAAACACGATGAAGCTTTCTCTCCGATTTTTCTCTCCGCGAGACGGAATATATGGAGTTGGAGTTGAGGTCGGTGGAGCTCCAGGGGGCCCACGAGATAGGGGCGCGCCCTAGGGGGGCGCCCCCCTGTCTTGTGGACAGGCCCTGGGTCCCCTGACATATTTCTTTCGCCCAGAAATTCTTATTAATTCCAAAAAGTGCCTCTGTGGATTTCAGGACATTCAGAGAACTTTTCTTTTCTACACATAAAACAACATCATGGCAGTTCTGCTGAAAACAGCGTCAGTCCGGGTTTGTTTCATTCAAATCATGCAAGTTAGAGTCCAAAACAAGGGCAAAAGTGTTCGGAAAAGTAGATACATTGGAGACGTATCAAGGCTAATCCAGAGAAGATCAAGGCTATTACCTCTTTGGCAAAACCCAAGTGTATCAATGTTGTTCAGCGTCTGGCGGGTCGTATTGCAGCTTTAAGCCGCTTCATAATCCGGTTAGGTGAGAAGGCCATACCGCTATACCAGATGATGAAGAAAACAGACGGCTTTGTCTGGAGCGATGCTGCTAATGATGCATTTGAAGATTTGAAGAGGCAGCTAGCTGAGCCGCCAGTTCTTGCCGCTCCCATTGATAAGGAACCATTATTGTTATATGTGGCTGCTAACACACATGCTGTCAGTGTGGCCATTGTGGTGGAGTGCAAGGAGGTTGGTAAAGAATATCTGGTTCAACGACTGGTTTACTACAACATTGAGGTGCTTATTGAGTCCAAGCAGAGATATCCACATTGGCAGAAGCTTGTTTATGGGGTGTTCATGGCCAGCCGGAAGCTTAAATAATATTTTCTGGGTCATCCCATCACTGTGGTTAGTTCTGCTCCTTTAGGAGATATCATCCAAAACAGAGAAGCCACATGACGAGTCGCCAAGTGGGCCATTGAGCTTGGGCCTCATGGTTTAAAGTATGTGCCACACACTGCTATCAAGTCTCAAGCATTGGTGGATTTCATCAATGACTGGATAGAGCTATAGATGCCTGAACAGAAGCCGGCTAACACGTATTGGACTATTCATTTTGATGGGTCCAGGCAATTGGAAGGCTCAGGGGATGGAATTGTATTAGCTTCCCCTCGAGGTGACAAATTTTGTTATGTGCTAAGGTTGATGTTTCCCTGTACTAACAATGCAGCTGAGTACGAGGCCTTGCACCATGGTCTTCGGATGGCTAAGGAGATGAACTTAAGCCGGGTGAGGTGCATTGGCGACTCAGATATGGTGGCTCAACAAGTTTCAGGCAAGTGCAATTCCAAGGATCCCCTCATGGCGGCTTATCGCCGTGAAGTTGATGTTGTTGCTGGATACTTCAAGGGTTATCAAGTGTAGCACATTGGTCATAGAAAGAATGAGGCGGCTGATGCTTTAAGTCGGCTGGGCTCTCAGCATAAGCCGGTTCCACCAAACACTTTTTTGGATATCCTGCATAACCCTTCTGTCAAGTTGCCTACAGAGGAAGGTCTGGATGTTCCTGGCCTGGAAGCACAATTGGTGGAGGCTCTTCATGTCATCCGAGATTGGACAGTGCCATATTTGGCTTATGTGACCCGGGACGAGTTACCTGAGGACGAAACCATGGCCAGGCAGATAACTCGGCGGTCTAAGTCAATGACAATAGCCAACGGCGAGTTACATCATCGCAGTGTCACTGGGGTGTTTCAGCATTGTGTTTCTCCCGAGGAAGGCCAAGAGATTCTTTGCGAGATTCATCAAGGCGATTGCTGCCATCATGTCGGTTCAAACTCCCTTGTAGCTAAAGCTTTTCTTCATGCATTTTATTGGCTGATGGCTCATGCTGATCTAGAGGTTTTGGTCAGTAAATGTGATGGTTGTCAAAAAAATTCACGGCGAGCTCATGTGCCGGCTCAAGAATTGAGGATGATTCCAATTACATGGTCCTTTGTAGTCGGACTTGATATGGTTGGGCCTTTCAAAAGGTCCAAAGATAAAAAGACCCACCTCTTGGTGGCAGTTGACAAATTTACAAAGTGGGTTGAGGTAGAGCCAGTTTGTAAGTGTGACGCAGCCACGGCGGTTCAATTCCTGAAAAAGGTGATATTTCGTTTTGGTTTTCCACATAGCATTATAACTAACAATGGCACTAATCTGTCCAAAGGTGCTATGGAAGAGTTTTGTCAACCTGAGCATATTCGGCTTGACGTTTCATCAGTGGCTCACCCCCAGTCCAATGGTCAAGCCAAAAGAGCCAATCAGGAAATTTTGAAAGGCATCAAGCCCCGGCTTATGGTTCCTTTGCAATGAACGCCGGGTTGTTGGGTGGAAGAGCTACCATCAGTATTATGGAGTATCAATACTACCCCCAACAGATCTACGGGTTACACCCCTTTCTTCATGGTTTATGGAGCAGAGGCGGTTCTTCCTAGTGACATCCGTCATGACTCGCCCCGCGTGGCGGGTTACGTTGAAGCTGATAATGAACAAGCGCATCAGGATGCACTTGACCTGTTAGATGAGAAGCGTGACCTGGCAGCAGCCTACTCGGTGATTTATCAACAGGACCTGCACCGTTATCATAGCTGCCGGGTTAAGTCTAGAACCTTTCAAGAAGGTGATTTGGTGCTCCGGCTCATCCAGGATCAAACTGATGCACACAAGTTATCCCCACCTTGGGAAGGGCCCTTTGTGGTCAGCAAGAACTTGAACAACGGGTCATACTACCTTATTGATGTTCGAGACCATAAAGACTCACGTAAGTTGGAGGAGGAGACCCGCCGACCGTGGAATATTGCTCATCTTGGCCTTACTACACTTGAGCTACCGGCTCTTATGATGTACATATTTTTTGACGAGGTACATATAATGATAATTAATAAAGCAGGACCTCTATCCTTTTCATCCTCAAATGATTATATGTATTCATCATCATAATTCCAAAGGTCATTTCGGGGTTTCCTGTTCAAACATAGGTCGTATTCCAACCAAAGAGAACATAGTTGTCGGTACCCTCTTGATCGGCACAATGCCAAACCCACTAGGCGGCTTCTTGATTGTATTTGAATCATAGCTTAACCCCTTTTCGGGTCCGACTTTGATCGTATTCGAATCAGAGTCGTTAAAAAGGCTCAAGGTCATTTGGGGGCTTCCTGTTCAAACATAGGTCGAATTCGAACCAAAGAGAACATAGCTGTCGGTACCCTCTTGATCGGCACAACGCCAAACCCACTAGGGGGTTACTGATCATATTCGAATCATAGCTTAACCCCTTTTGGTCCGGCTTACTGATCGTATTCGAATCAGAAGCCTCGCTTCAGTTTTTCTTTGATCGGCTTAAAGTTTTTTGAAAATATTCTTTTGGGTTTGTCTTGAGACTTTTTGTTCATTTCTGAGGCTTATATATATATATGTGGTTTCCATTTAACCCCGCTTAACTTTGGACAGTAAGTCGCTAGCATATGACAATCATCAAACATTTTGAAGTCTTGACTTCTAAAGATTGGGTTATCACTCTTACTGCACAGGTCACATAAACCGGCAGTGACAAATTAAATATCACAGGTATGATATTATTATTATAGTTATGTTTTAAGGATATGATTCATAAACAAAGGCTTATCTGTGACTCCTTTTTACACATGAGTGGTTATATGTGGGATATTATGACCCGCCCTGCGGTAAACCACCAAGGGTTCTTGTGATCTATCTTTGTGTGCAGGATATTTTAAGGATTTTCTTTTGCACAAGGAACCTAGATGATAAGTATAACAAGGGTGACCATAAAGGAGGCGGCTTAACAGTGTTGAGCACCAAAAACATGCATGATGCACGATAGATCAAAGTCATTTCTACCCTATTACATGACTCCCCGAGTCCAAATGATTGAATTATTTTTTCAGAAGGCTGCTAATATGAGCCGCACGGTGGATCAATCCTCTTGTTGGCCTGATGCTTTCGGGTCAACCCTCTCCACGTCTTTGTCCTATTCGGCGTCCTGGATGGTTGATGATGACCAGTCAATGCGATTCAAAGCTTCAAATTCAGCTTCATCATCAATTAACCCGTCTGGGTCGACTTCAGGGGCAAAGGTGTGCTTACGGATTGGAGGGATCAGACTTGTCACTTTATAAGTCGGGGTTGGCTGCCTCCGATTTACTGCGTTGTAAGCCGGATGATACTTGGTGAGGTCTGTCTTTGGCAATCATGCTGGCCACGGGACGTATCTCCTTCACGCAAGCAGCAAAGTCCATCTGTTCAAACGGAGTGTCGTATTCCTTAAGGTTGGGGTACCCAATGGCGATGTTGGCCGGGTCTAATTCCGGCAGCGATGCTTTGGCCCGGCTTAAGGCAGATACGGCTCCGGCTCTCGCAGGTGACCGATTTAATTCATTGAACCGCTGGGGTATAACAGAGAGCTTCTTCAGCACATCAACCAGGAGTGTGGGGGCTTCATTGGACAAGGCAACTGTGGCTAAGGCATGCTGAGCTCCAGTGTAAAGTTGTTCCACGAGCGTCTAAACCGCCTTCAGCTTCACCAGCATGTTCTGGTTAAGATTGGTGCTCCTGGGGCATGCATAGCAATAACAGGTGAGTTAACAACAATTCATATGATCACCAGAAAGATTCAACACTTGAGACTTGTAGGGCGGCTTACCAAAGATTGCTGAGACCATTTGAGACACATGGGCATTTTAAGCCGGACAATTCAGTGGTCACCTCTTTAAGAGCCGCCTCTGCTTTCTCAGCTCGATGGGTTAAGGCAATCTTTTCCTTAGCCCAGGACTTTTTCTCAACTTCAGACTCGGCCCTCAATTTTTCTTGTTTCGATATGCTGAATTCAAATTTGGAGTTTGCCCTTTGAGTCTTCGTTTCTTGCAGCTCCAAGCGGTTCTTCCATTCAGACAGCTCTGATTGAAGTTGAGCAGTGGTGGTCTGCACATGTACCGGGTCAAAACCATAAATATTAGTATGCAATATTAAGTCCCAAGCCTTTTGCAAGCAACAACACTTGGCACTTGGGGGCTAATGTCTACCGAAAGATTTGTCTAAGTGGCAGCTTATGAGAGTAAAGTCCCAAGCACTTTGCAAGCAAGAGTATTTGACACTTGGGGACTAATGCATATTGCTGTTCAAAGTTACACAAGTACTATCTTCTACACAAGCATATGAAGGACCAGCCCATTCATACTAGCTAAATCGGCCCTTGGGGACTACGGATTAAGCCAGATTTTAAGGTTTTACCAAAGGATATTACTAATGCTCGTAAATTTGTTCTATGTATACAACATATTCTTCATAAGCAGTAGACTTGGGGACTGGCATAGTAAGGTTAATTCAATGAAGGGAAGAGTTTATACCTCAAATTTCTGGTGCATTTGTTTGACCTTGTCAATTTCAAGATCACGGCTGTTGTGCACTTGGTTAAGATAACCGAACAAAACTTCGCCAACGCTCAAATGAGTATAGTTAGCAACGTCAATTCTGACTTTATGGTGTTCAAGGTGCTCCTCCTTGGAGAACACTTGGCTAGCACAGTAGGTCTCCCCGGCTCAGTATAGCCGTTCTTGATAATTTCCACATCAACATCTTGTGGGTCGGCTTTCTCAGCCGGGCTTGAGGCTTCAGGGTTTACAGAGTCGTCGACGGTTTGATTGATAGGCGGGTCAGCAGTCATTGTTGGAATGTCGTGAACTGGCTCAAGTGGCGGCTCAGGAACAGAGGCCTCAAGCGCTGCGGGTTGAAGCTCCGGTTCATTGACGGTCGGCTCTTTGGCCGGTTTGTTTTTCTTCACCCTCTTACTGGGCTTTGCTTTTCCACTGCATAAAATCAAAGAGGTCAGAGCAGATATAAAGGTTTGTAATGAGTACAGGATAAGTAAATCATCATTACCCTGGAGTGGTCTTAAAAGCCGGCATGTTGGACTGAATTGAGTCGCCGGAAGAATGTGAAGTTTCCTGATAATTTGAATCAGAAGAGTTGAGCGGTTGACGAGTGAGACCCGTCAAAGGATAAAAAGAATTTAAGTCGGAGGTGACCTCATTCCGGTGCTTCCTTGGCGTATTTGGTAAGCTAGAGGAGAGTTCCGCATCCTTGCTGGTCCGGGTCTGCCTCCGGCTCTCATGAATCTATCGCTTCAAAAGAAAGTGAGGATCCTGGTAAGCTAAGGGATGTGAAAATTGTACTTTCTGGGTTACTCTTCGGACATTTTGTCTTGGCAAAGGCTCTGAGTCGGAGGAAATAATAGTTACCTCTTCATCCACTCCTTGACTCATTCCCGTGTCACCCTGATGATAATCAGTGTCAATAAGGTGGTTAAAAAATGATCTAAGAGAGTCAAGGGCTACCTCCGAGTCGGAGGAGTCATCCAGTTGAAGCAAGTCGGAAGCACTGGGCTTCTTTCCTCTTCTCTTTGCGGCGGCCTTCCTGGCGGATTTCTTGGCCTTTCTGGCTCTCTTTTGCACCCTCATGGTCATATTTTTTTCTTCCAAAACTCATCGTCGGCCTGTGAAAATCAGCAACGGATTGAGTTAAAACAAAACATCAAAGATAAAGGTAAAATAGCTAAGTTTGCCGGCTTACCCCTGGAGCCGGGTTAGCTTTGCAGAAAGGGCTTAGGCCCACCTTGCCGCAGTCTTCTAGGCTTTCGTTCAAAAGCAACTTTGTCATATCATTGATAAGATCATCGGGTAAATCATCAGGGTTGTGGCGCAGTGGATCATTCTTCTCGCCTGTGTAGGTACACATTAAACCGGGGCAGCGGCTCAATGGGATAATCCACCAGGCAACCCAAACCCGGACGAAGTCAATGCCATTTAAGTCGTTCACCGAAAGAGCCTAGACTTTAGCCATGGTAAGGGCAAGCTTCTGGCGATCAGCAGCTGATAACTTGTCTGGGAGAGGATCATTGGAATCAAGGCACAGGGCGCGGAAGCCAGGCAGAGGATTCTCATCAGCCGGAGAAGTATCTTGGCAGCAGAACCATGTCTGGTTCCTGTCTTTGGGGTGACTCGGCGGTTGTGCATAAGGAAAATGGCGTCTCTCTGTCATTGAATTGAGACCCCACCAAGTTCCAAACTCGGTCCATTGGAATATTCATTCAGGCGGTTCAAGTAAAATAATTCCCTGAAAAGTTCCAAGCTGGGTTCTTCTCCAAGGTAAACCTCACAGAACACTTGAAAGTTGCATATGTTAGACACGGAATTGGGCTGAGTTCTTGAGGACGGATGTCGAAAAAGTGCAAAACGTCTCTGAAGAACTTAGAGCCGGGTGGCGAAAACCCCCGGTTCATATGATCAGTCAAGACAACAACTCCCCCTTCTTTGGGCTACGACTTCTCTTCTGTCGGATTAGGAGGACGATAAGACATGACATCCTTTTTGGGCAGATATCTGGCTTTCACAAAGTCGTCAAGATGACACTGGATTTAACCCAATTGGAAGAAGTGGTTGTTTTGGGCGGCATTGTGAAGAAGGAAGCCTAAACAAAGAGTGAGATTACTGGTTCAATTCTAAGCCGGAGGAAGAAATATTACAAGCACATATTCAGACTGGCGGCTTATAAAGGGGCCTAATGGTATATGACTAATTACGTCAGGTTAATTAAACCGCCATGAGCAGTCAGGTTTTTTAAGCCGTCATGGGTAGTTGATGTTATCTATTGAGCATTGCAATTTAAGCCGGCGGTTTGAGCCGCTATGGCTAGGTGGATTTATCAAAACACAGATCTTTGGCTAAGTATCACACAAACAAGTTTCGCAGATTGCAATCATTATTTTGGATCAGCGGATGTTCAGAAAAAGGAAATAAATCAAGACCTAAAAACCAGTACATATGAGTTCATATGCTCTAAGGGGATCTTTTCTTCAAAGAAAGGGGCTTGCTGGTATTGAAAGTAAAGGCAAAAACAACTACTGCATCCGTTCTGTGTCGTTTTTGGACCAAAGGGCTCACGGTGCAAGCATTGAAGAAGAACTACGATGAACTATGAAGAACACAGGCGAACTCCGAAACCCTAATGTGGATCTAGGGTACGGGAAAACAAGTACTTACAGATGCAGGTTGACTGCGGAGGATCGCCGCCGTACTCTGGTACGATTCAGGGTGATGTAGCGGCCTGGGACGAAGACGACGGTGCGCTCTGCGACGACGGTGGAGCTCGAGCGGCAGAGGTCGCGAGAGGAAGAAGACGATGGAAAGGGGGAGAATGAGAAGAAGACTGGTCGTGGCTATTTATAAGGAAGGACTCATAAGTGGGCACGAAAATCGAGGAAGACCAAAACATAGTTATCCAGCTGTTCAGGCGCCTCGATTCTCGGGACAAATATTAAGATAAGGATCCATTGAGATATGTTGGACAAAGTGTGAATTAATGGCAGGTGACGTCATGGCGGGTTATCACAGATCCAGAAGATGGCGTCATGGTGGGTTATAGACTCCCACACAAATGAAGATTAGAAGATTTTTTCTAAGTATTGAAGATTGACATGAACCAGTTCAAATCAATCTGGGGCCTAATGTTGGGGATATAACTATTAGGTATGACCCGCCCAGGAGGGGCCGGGTCATACCTATGGCGATTCATCATGAAGCCCACGAAGATATTTAAAGATGGTGATTCAACTAAGGGCCCAAGGCCCAGAGGCGACTTAAGGCACGCAGAGATAAACCACCATGTATGTATGACTTGTATTGTAAGGCAAGAATAGATAGTCACCGAGCCGGACACTATTTATGAGTCGCCCGGGACTCTGTGAGCCGTTGGGCGTCGACCTCTATATATAAAGGGACGACCCGGCGGCGGTTCAGGACAAGTAACATCAGATCGAGAACTAGGTCAAGCGGATTTCTCTCCCTGGTAATTGAGACATAAGCAATACCACCTCAAACTGGATTAGGCCTTTACCTTCACCGCAAGGGGCCGAACCAGTATAAACTCCCATGTCCTTTGTCCCGTTTTAACCCCTTTAAGCTTCCTAGTTGCGATGGCTCCATGACCAAGTCCTTTTGCTAGTACATCTGTCGTGACCTTTCCACGACACGCTTGCTTTCCTCCTAGTTGCAGTCTAGCATTATCAAGTGCAACATTGGTACGGTAACTTTCATTTTCAAGTTGAACGGGCCTAGCCAATTCCCCCATTCTTTTCCTTTTCACAACTTCTCTACCTGTTAAGTTGATTTCACTCAGATGCATGTTCTTAGATTTGAGTGGTACATTACTAAGTGTGCATGTTCTTGCCCCATGGGTGTTCATTTGCATTAGTGCTTTTCTGCTATTGAGTCGTGCTCCGTGTATCCTTGAAGACAGTAGGTCTATTTTTGTATTCTTGATTCCTTCGTATTATTTTTTCTACAGTTAAGTACTTTTCTCTAACCTTTATAATGATATTCATTGTTCGATAATCTAAAAGGATAAGTTCTCGCAGGCAGGAAAAATTCCATTTCTCGCCCTGGTTCAAGATAATTACACACGAATAATATGACTGGATGATGAGTAATGGTGTTGGGGATCGTTGCACAAAATAAAAAATTTCTACACGTCACCAAGATCAATCTATGGAGTAACTAGCAACGAGAGAGAGAGGAGTGCATCTTCATACCCTTGAAGACCGCGAGACGGAAGCGTTACAAGAACGCGGATGAGGGAGTCATACTCGAAGAGATTCAGATCACGGTGGATTCCAATCTTAGCGCCGAACAGTGGCACCTCCACGTTCAACACACGTGCAGCCCGGTGACGTCTCCCGCGCCTTGATCTAGCAAGGAGGAGGCAGAGGTTGAGGAAGAGGGCTCCAACAGCAGCACGACGGCGTGGTGGTGATGGAGAGGCAGTACTCCGGCAGGGCTTTGCTAAGCTCTTGCGGAGGAGGAAAGGTGTTGGGGAGGGGAGAGGTCGCGCCTTAGATGTGTTGTTGCAGCCCTCCCCTCTCCCCTCTATTTATAGGAGGAGGGGGAAGGGGGCCGGCCCCCTCTAGATGAGATCTAGCGGGGGCGGAGGCCAAGGGGAGGGGGCTTGCCCCCCAAGCAAGGGGGGCGCCCCCTCTAGGGTTTCCCTCCCCCCAACCCTAGGCGCATGGGCCCAAGGGGGGATGCGCCCAGCCCCCCAAGGGCTGGTTCCCTTCCCACTACGGCCCATGAGGCCCTCCGAGAGAGCTGGCCCCTCCCGGTGGACCCCCGGAAGCCCTCCGGTGGCCCCGATACAATACCGGTATGCCCCCGAACTTTTCCGGTGACCGCATGACAATTTCCCATATATAAATCTTCACCTCCAGACCATTCCGGAACTCCTCGTGACGTTCGGGATCTCATCTGGGACTCCGAACAACATTCGGTAAGCACTTACAAGTCTTCCTAATAACCCTAGTGTCGGGGATATACCCCGCGGTATAAACCGTCGGATGTATGACCCGGCTAGAGTTTGGCGATTCACCGGCGACCCACTTAGACCTGGCGGTTTAAGATTCATTGGTAATCTGGCAGGCGGGTCAAACGGATGACAAGGCCCAAGGCCCAGAAGGTCGGCTTATGCTATGGTGGGCCGGTTTACAAGGAAATACATAAAGAGTTTTTCCTTAAGGAGGCAGATTAGGATTCCACTTGTAATAGACTAGTCCTAATCCTAATAGGACTCGACATGTAACCTGCCCCTTCAACTTATATAAGGAGGGGCAGGGCACCCCAAGAGGGACAAGAAAACAACAATCTCTAGGGCTAGACACAACTAGAGGAGAGCCGGTTTACGGCGACTCCTTCGTGATGATAATGAGATCTAGCCTCAAATAGCATGTAGGGTTTTTACCGAATGATGTTTCCCGGGGCCCGAAGCTGTCTAAACACTTGTCTTGTGTTGCGTCTCTCGATTCCGCTCAACCCCTCTCAAGCTACCACATAGATGCGTTGGCCTCGCGACTAAGTCCTCACACTAAGGACATCTGACGTGTTAATTCCACGATAGTTGGCGCCCACCGTGGGGCCTCCGCACGATGGTGTTGAGTTCTTGGAAGGATCTTCTTTTAGGGATCAAAAGGCTCGCGATCGGTTGGATTCAAGGCTCGATTGGGATCTTCATTAGAAGCGGTGGTAACCCGCCGTGCTGACGCCCGCAGGTACACCAGCAAGACGTGGCATTAGAGGCACAGTTGGATTTGAACAACGGTATGAGACGTTGCATCTGCACGATCCGGCAAAACCGAGTTGAAGACAAGACATACATCGGTCTGCCGCAAAAATTGCTATGAGCTTTTAGCCTCTGTTTTGCTTTGATCGGAAGGAGCCAAGCCAAGTCAAGGGTCGTGCGTACTGCTGCGATTGGAGTCCAAGTATATAAAAACTTGCAGTCTTATCAGTGGAATAGTCTATGAACCGGACCGGATTGTGTGATTTGTATCACGGATGGAGCATCTGTCATTGAGCCGCGGCTACCTTAAAATCGCCCGTCTCTGGAACACCGTGGGTCTCGGTATCTCCAAACCTCCCTGGCTGATCTCCTCAGTTTAAAAGTCGCCAAGTCCGAGTCGTCGTCCCTATCATGCACGTGAAAAGACATCAACCAGTACAGATATCAACTAGTACTGAATAGGGATCAAGAATCTTTTTTTTGACTATAAACAGTAGGGTAAACACCCCACTGCAACTTTTATTAATTAGAAAAAGAGAGAAAACAATAGTCTAGTGGGCTTGAGCTAAGCCCAAAAAAACAAGAAGAAAAGAGAGAAACTACCAAAAAATAGAAGCTATGCAGCAGCTAAGCACAAAATTAAAAAACATTAACAAGAAAAGCAAGGAGAACTATACAAATTACAACATAGAATCCAGCCAAGCAGAGAATTGCACTTCATATTTCTTCTTGATCCTGAATTTCAGAAGCTTGAGTTCCTTAGTGAAAATGTGTTGTCAGCCCTGAAATGAGGGTGTTATATTATCAAAGATTTTGTTGTTTCTAGATATCCAGATGGCCCATGATCCCAAAATGATAATCTCCATAAAGAAAGGGTATCTGAGTTTGTCTTTAAGATCTTGATATGCCTCCAGAATTGACAAGTTTCGGGTTCTTGAAGGACAAATAAAATCCCAGCATCTGATGGCAAAAGGACATCCCCAAAAAAGATGATGCAGAGTTTCTTCTTGATAACAGTCCCTCACTGCACAATTGTAAACTCCAATTCAAAGTTTTTCCTCCTTAAATGATTCCTTGTGTTTACTCTGTCATGCAGAAGCATCCAGAAAAAAACTTTATGCTTGGGCTGACAGGAGCTTTTACAAATCTATGAAAAATGTGGTGGGGTTTGTTTGTGCCCAATTAGCACCTTATATGCTTTGATTGAAGAATATAATTCATTGCCCCAGATGTAATTCCAAGTATCCAGAGCATCTAAGTATTCTGATTGTCTCATGGAAATGCACATGTCATCCATTTGTAGGAACTCCTCATATGCATGTGTAGTTAGGGGCAGATGGAATAAGTCTTGTAGATATTCAGTATTGATCACTTGTTGAACACTTGTCTGAGGGTTTCTAACAAAGGAGTATAGATGATCAAACTTGTGCTTGAGAATGAATTGGTCCCACATATCATCCCAGAACAAAGCAGTTTTGCCATCCCCCACATTGCATCTTGCTATAGCTTTGAACTGATCAATGAGTGCAAGATTGGATTTCCACCAAAATGAGCCCACTTTTTGATCTCCTGGAAGTTGCCCATTGTTGTAGTATGTTTCCCAAATTAGATTGACCCAAGGGATGTCATGTCTATTGTAAAACTTATGAAGGTTTTTCATGAGCAGAGTTTTATTTTGTGTGAAGATATCCAGAACTCCCAAGCCACCCTGATTTTTAGGTCTGCAAACTGTGTGCCAAGCCACTAGGGCTGGCCTCCTAGCTGGATCAAGGATCTAAATACTAATTAATGCAAAGAGAAACAAAGTCTGATGGATTCCCTAGCTCCTGCACATTAAGAGACATCAACTAGTACATCACCACGTGGTGCTTCATTAGTCAAAATCAGTGGCCAAAATCAACTGCCATGGTTCACATCATGGCCAGCCAGCCGCAACTGACATGAAGACAAATTACTGGACCAGTTATTATTGTACTGGGCTGAGATCGAGTGATGGGTTAAATAGTGCTAAGCACTCCTCATCATTATACAAAGTACCTTTGGTACATGTCACGAACTCATCAACGCATTTGGGATCGAGAGGGGATTGAGATGAGATCGAGACTTGGGAGAGGGGATTTCTTCCAAGGGGAGAGGTACAGTTTGGGGGAGAATTTCAGAGAAACAACACACACAACACACGCTCCTGCCTATTGGCTAACAGCTGGCTATATAGCCGTGGTCCACTTGTCCCTCCTGCCTACTGGCTGGTGGGGTCCACCGTCACGCGTCCACCGCATCACCTCATCACGTGAGGAACGAGGGCAACCAGCTCGTATTTTGGGTACACAGCAATGGATCACCGTCTGTCGTTTCGCCCGGATTACATCTAACAATATCTACTGCCAGTATTCGTGTTCATCCGACAAAAAATACCAGGTGTTATTTTTCAAATGTATTTTTATCAGTACATGTTAACTCATCCGACAACAGTTATTTTGGCCTGTAATATTTTTATGCAGGACGGCTATTAAAAGAAAAAGGGGTGGTATTACACCGCGGAGGCACGTTCGGCTGTGCCGCGCAGTTTACATCAATGCGCCGGCCGACTCGCCCGTCCGCACCGCCTTACAAACGCCGCGGACAACTCGCCTGTCCGCGCCAGCTTACAAATGTCATGGCCGAGTCACCCGTCCGCACCGGTTTATCACGCCACGGCCGGTTCACCCGTGAGCGATTTCAACTTCACCTAGCGATCACCAATTTCTTGGCGGATTATTTCCGGCCTGGCACATCAGGTGATATCCATCTAAAATATATTTTATTGGTACATATTATAGAGCAGTTTATCTTTGTCTTGCTCTGCAACATTGTTGATGCAGGACAATTGATCACTGCATCAAAATGACGTGGTTAACTCGCCTGTCCGCGCCGGTTTACAACACCATGGCCGGTTCACTGTTTGAGCCACCTCTGATGCGGAGGTCATCTTTTCCGTCCGCCTCTCGCGGCCTGGTCTACATCAACACACCGGGCCACACCTGTCTGCATGAGGTGTTTATTGAGCATAAAGCAAGTCACGGCTTGGGTAGCCCGGTTTTCTTTCAAATTGGAATCAAATTATCATCAACTGTTGTCTGCACTAGATGGATCAATGGGCTGGCACACAAGTCGCCGCCACTACAGTTTGGTTAATTTCAAATAGCCAGTTGGAAGGAACCATTGGCCGAGTTGCTGATACGGATCATTTATAATCCGCCGCAGTCACCTCAACCTTCTGTGGATCCACATCGTGCTATCAACACCAATGATATACAACTTATGCCGGTTTGTATCACAGTCAAATATGGAGAATATCAAGCCAACTCCTCGAGTCACCTTGAGACTCGGAGGCTACAATGGTATGACTCAGCAAGTCTGGCCAGTTTCAGCAAAGTCAAGAACCCCAAGATGTTGGAGGGAAAGATAACCCGGACCCGGAGGCTACTGCCTTATTGGTGAAAATTTAAAAGCCATCAGAAGAACTTTCTGGTTCAAAATAAAGAATGCCGGTTTAAAATCCGGTTCAAGGGAAATCTATTCCCCCAAAAAGCTATGAATCTCTCAAATCCGGTTTAGGAATTTTCCGGTTCAAAAAGGATTAGTCTCTCGCAAGTTTGAGTTTAAAAGCCATTAGAAAATTTCGGGTTGAAAATGAAGATTCCGGTTTAATATCTGGTTCAAGGGAAAGATGTCTCCCATAAAGCATTGAAGCTCTCAATATCCGGTTCAAAATCCCGGTTCAAGAAGAATTTATCTCTTGCAAAAAAGTTAAAGGTTGCCAAAGAGAACCTGCTGCCCTGACGCGCGGTTCAAACATGAGGTATCCCGCCTTATTGGCTTATCATATTATTGGTTACATGGGGGCTTTAGCTGATAAAGCGGAGTTCTGTCCATTAATCCGGCTATCACGCCACAATACAGCTTGGGAGCTTCACACCCAAGGGGCCAAAGAGAGTCTTGTTTCTACGCACAACTCAAACATAGGCACCCATTGAGCATAGCTCACAAAGTTACTTGGGGGATCTTTGTGTAAAGTAACAAAGAGTTTGAAAGGACCCTTGTAATTGGGTATCGACCCACGGCATGGAAGCCTGGTGTATTCACCTAAAACCCCGGGTTAACCTGCCTTCATCAAGTAAGCCACTCCTATCCCGGTAATCCTGGCATGACCCGCCGAACGTTTGACAGTTACTCTCATTGAGACCCTGAACTTGTCAAAGTTAAAACGACGATTGGTTAGTTCGAGGCCCATCTTAAAAGGCTTTGTCAAATGGTTTAACTCAGCGGCCTGGCAGCCCTTGAAAAGCCTCGAATTTGGGCCTGGCAGCCCTCGAAAAGCCTCGACTACAAGTTTTATTTTCTTTTGCTTTTTGCAAAGTTTTATCTCTTTTTTGATCAAATTCTAAGTTAAACCGGTGTTTACTGACCCGGCCAAACTATATGTCATTACATCAAGCCGGTGTTTCTTAACCCGGTGTGGCTTCCAGTTATCAAGTTGTTACCACATAATCACTTATAATCCGGTGTTTATTAACTCGGCCTGGCTTTGGACTATAAGTCGCCAGTATATATTTGGATTGCGCCATTGGAGTTATGCGCTTATAAATCATTGCGTATATTATTCAAATAGCCAACATGGCTGGATTTTTATTATGGTCGTCAACAACCAGTATTATGATTAAGGTTTTCAAAGTCGCTTTAGCTTAAGGGCTATTATCAATGGATATGATTTATTCTATAATTGAAGGAATAGTCCCGAATTGCTGCAGGCTTACAACCCGGCACTTGGAGGCTACATTATTTAAGTTGAGATTACATCAAATACAAAAGTCTCATGTCGCTGCAAGCATGCACCATGATACTTGGGGGCTAATGCAAAGTCATTATTTGCTCACCTTGTTGAAGACTCGACTCATCACATCATAATGAGCCGGCCCTTGGGGGCTACCAATTGCTCTTGTCAACAATTCAAGGTACAAAGCTTTTTATCCATTATATTGAAAGGTCCACTACTCAGTTGGTAAAGCACAAGGCTCTTAACCTTGTGGACGTGGATTCAAGCCCCATGATGGGGGGTACATCATATGATGTTATTTTTATTGAAGTATATATCAAAGTCCCAGCTCAATATTATCTTACTGAGTCGGCCCTTGGGGGCTATACATCATTGCTCAAATCTACATGATTATATTTACAAAGTCCCTGCTCATTATTGCATAATGACCCGGCCCTTGGGGGCTACACTGGTTGAAGTTTTTATGAGCATAAGACAATTTCAAGTCCCAGGTTGCTGCAAGCATGACAACCCGACACTTGGGGGCTACATATCTGGAGTATTCAGTTTTTGATAGTGACTGAGATGAACAACATGGATTTCTTCAAAAGAGTGGAAATATTGATGTTTAGGCAAGTCTTAAGCCATCACTTTGTTCTGCTCAAGACTTGGGGGCTACAGGTATTATATTATTATCGAAGAACTATTTTCAAATTCTCTGTTTTGAGCAAACCAGATTGACTCGGCGTCACCAATCATTATGACCCTGTGTCTGCAACCCGGCATCATCAACAATCATGAACCAACGTTAGGAACAATCATGAACTGGCGTTGGCAACAATCATGGCCCAGAATTATCAGTTTTTATAACCCGACAATGGTGGTAATCATAACCCGGCAAGTTCTACATTTTCAAATCGGCTGAATAGCAGTTGAATATTTCAAGACCAATATTTTTGTCAAATAAGAGCATTGAAGGCTGATTCAAATGGATTCTTTATTTACAAAATATCTTCTGCAAGCAAATTGATTATGAAGCTGGTCTATTGACTCGGATTTTTTAGAAGGAAGAAATGACAAGGATTTAAGGATGATCAAGTGCCGGTTTACAAGAATATTTAAAACAGATCACAACCCGACAAATTTGTTCTTGTGCTTATGTTCCAGATCAGTTTAACATGGAAGAATCCAAATTAAACTGGGGGCTAATGTCGGGGATATACCCCGCGGTATAAACCGCCGGATGTATGACCCTGCTAGAGTTTGGCGATTCACCGCCGACCCACTTGGACCTGGTGGTGCAAGATTCATTGGTAATCCGGCAGGCGGGTCAGACGGATTACAAGGCCCAAGGCCTAGAACACCGGCTTATGCTATGGTGGGCCGGTTTACAAGGAAATACATAAAGAGTTTTTCCTTAAGGGGGCAGACTAGGATTCCACTTGTAATAGACTAGTCCTAATCCTAATAGGACTCCACATGTAACCCGCCCCTTCAACTTATATAAGGAGGGGCAGGGCACCCCAAGAGGGACAAGAAAACAACAATCTCTAGGGCTAGACACAACTAGAGGAGAGCCGGTTTACGGCGACTCCCTCGTGATGATAATGAGATCTAGCCTCAAACAGCATGTAGGGTTTTTATCGGATGATGTTTCTCGGGGCCCAAAGCTGTCTAAACCCTTGTCTTGTGTTGCGTCTCTCGATTCCGCTCAACCCCTCTCAAGCTACCACATAGATGCGTTGGCCTCGCGACTAAGTCCTCACACTAAGGACATCTGACGTGTTAATTCCACGACACCTAGCGTCATCGAACCTTAAGTGTGTAGACCCTATGGGTTCGGGAATCACACAGACATGACCGAGACAGCTCTCCGGCCAATAACCAACAGCGGGATCTGGATACCCATGTTGGCTCCCACATGTTCCACGATGATCTCATCGGATGAACCACGATGTCGAGGACTCAAGTAATCCCGTATACAATTCCCTTTATCAATTGGTACGTTACTTGCCCAAGATCCGATCGTCGGTATCCCAATACCTTGTTCAATCTCGTTACCGGCAAGTCACTTTACTCGTTACATAATGCATGATCCCGTCACTAACCACTTAGTAACATTGAGCTCATTATGATGATGCATTACCAAGTGAGCCTAGAGATACCTCTCTGTCATACGGAGTGACAAATCCCAGTCTCGATTCGTGCCAACCCAACAGACACTTTCGGAGATGCCTGTAGTGCACCTTTATAGTCACCCAGTTACGTTGTGACGTTTGTTACACCCAAAGCACTCCGAGGTATCCGGGAGTTACACAATCTCATGGTCTGAGGAACTGATACTTGACATTTAGAAAAGCTTTAGCAAAAGAACGACATGATCTTGTGCTATGCTTAGGATTGGGTCTTGTCCATCACATCATTCTCCTAATGATGTGATCTCGTTATCAATGACATCCAATGTCCATAGTCAGGAAACCATGACCATCTGTTGATCAACGAGCTAGTCAACTAGAGGCTCACTAGGGACATGTTGTGGTCTATGTATTCACACATGTATCACTATTTCCGGTTAATACAATTATAGCATGAATAATAGACAATTATCATGAACAAGGAAATATAATAATAATCATTTTATTATTGCCTCTAGGGCATATTTCCAACAGTCTCCCATTTGCACTAGAGTCAATAATCTAGTTACACTGTGATGAATCGAACACCCATAGAGTTCTCGTGTTGATCATGTTTTGCTCGCGGAAGAGGTTTAGTCAACGGATCTGCGACATTTAGATCCGTATGCACTTTGCAAATATCTATGTCTCCATCTTGAACATTTTCACGAATGGAGTTGAAGCGGCGCTTGATGTGCCGGGTCTTCTTGTGAAACCTGGGCTCCTTGGCAAGGGCAATAGCTCCAGTGTTGTCACAGAAGAGAGTGATCGGCCCCGACGTATTGGGAATAACTCCTAGGTCGATGATGAACTCCTTCATCTAGATTGCTTCATGTGCTGCCTCCGAGGCTGCCATGTACTCCGCTTCACATGTAGATCCCGCCACGATGCTTTGCTTACTGCTGCACCAGCTTACCGCCCCTCCATTCAAAATATACATGTATCCGGTTTGTGACTTGGAGTCATCCAGATCTGTGTCGAAGCTAGCATCGACGTAACCATTTACGACGAGCTCTTCGTCACCTCCATAAACGAGAAACATATCCTTAGTCCTTTTCACGTACTTCAGGATATTCTAGACCGTTGTCTAGTGTTCCATGCTGGGATTACTTTGGTATCTTGCAACCAAACTTACGGCAAGGTTTACATTAGGTCTGGTACACAGCATGGCATACATAATAGACCCTATGGCCGAGGCATAGGGGATGACACTCATCTTTTCTTTATCTTCTCCCGTGGTCGGGGATTGAGCTGAGCTCAATTTCACACCTTGCAACACAGGCAAGAACCCCTTCTTGGACTGATCCATATTGAACTTCTACAATATCTTGTCAAGGTATGTGCTTTGTGAAAGACCTATGAGGCATCTCGATCTATCTCTATTGATCTTGATGGCTAATATATAAGCAGCTTCTCCAAGGTCCTTCATTGAAAAACACTTATTCAAGTAGGCCTTTATGCTGTCTAACAGTTATATATCATTTCCCATCAAAAGTATGTCATCCACATATAATATGAGAAATGCTACAGAGCTCCCACTCACTTTCTTGTAAATGCAGGCTTCTCCATAACTGCATAAACCCAAATACTTTGATCATCTCGTCAAAGCGAATGTGCAACACCTTGTTAGCATTCTTAGGATCGACAAAACCTTCCGGCTACATCATATACAATTCTTCCTTAAGATAGCCGTTAAGGAATGATGTTTTGACGTCCATTTGCCATATCTCATAATCATAGTATGCGGCAATTACTAACATGATTCGGACGGACTTTAGCTTCGCTACGGGAGAGAAAGTCTCATCGTTGTCAACCCCTTGAACTTGTCGATAACCCTTAGCGATAAGTCGAGCCTTATAGATGGTAACATTACCATCTGCGTCCGTCTTCCTCTTAAAGATCCATTTGTTTTCTATCGCTCACCGATCATCAGGCAAGTCTGTCAAAGTCCATACTTTGTTTTCATACATGGATCCTATCTCGGATTGCATGGCTTCTAGCCATTTGTTGGAATCTGGGCTCGCCATCACTTCTTCATAGTTTGAAGGTTCATCGTTGTCTAACAACATGATTTCCAGGACAGGGTTGCCATTCCATTCTGGTGTGGAACGTGTCCTTGTGGACCTACGAAGTTTAGTAGTAACTTGATCCGAAGTACCTTGATCATCATCATTAACTTCCTCTCCAGTCAGTGCAGGCACCACGGGAACATCTTCCTGAGCTGCGCTACTTACCAGTTCAAGAGGTAGTACTTCATCAAGTTCCACCTTCCTCCCACTTACTTCTTTTGAGAGAAACTCTTTCTCCAGAAAGGACCCATTCTTGGCAACAAAGATCTTGCCTTCGGATCTGAGGTAGAAGGTATACCCAATTGTTTCCTTAGGGTATCCTATGAAGATGCATTTTTCTGACTTGGGTTCGAGCTTTTCAGGTTGAAGTTTCTTGACATAAGCATCGCATCCCCAAACTTTTAGAAACGACAGCTTAGGTTTCTTTCCAAACCATAATTCATACGGTGTCGTCTCAATGGATTTAGATGGTGCCCTATTTAAAGTGAATGTAGCTGTCTCTAAAGCGTATCCCCAAAATGATAGCGGTAAATCGGTAAGAGACATCATAGACCGCACCATATCCAATAGAGTGTGATTACGACGTTCGGACACCCCGTTACGCTGAGGTGTTCCAGGCGGCGTGAGTTGTGAAAAAATTCCACATTTCCTTAAGTGCATACCAAACTCATGACTTAAATATTCTCCCCCATGATCTGATCGTAAGAACTTTATTTTTCTGTCACATTGATTTTCTACCTCATTCTGAAATTCCTTGAACTTTTCAAAGGTCTCAGACTTGTGTTTCATTAAGTAGACATACCCATATCTACTTAAATCATCAGTGAGGGTGAGAACATAACGATAGCCAACGCGAGCCTCAACGCTCATTGGACCGCACACATCAGTATGTATAATTTCCAATAAGTCGGTTGCTCGCTCCATTGTTCCGGAGAACGGAGTCTTGGTCATTTTGCCCATGAGGCATGGTTCACACGTGTCAAATGATTCGAAATCAAGAGACTCCAAAAGTCCATCTGCATGGAGCTTCTTCGTGCGTTTGACACCAATATGACCAAGGCGGCAGTGCCACAGATATGTGGGACTATCATTATCGATCTTACATCTTTTGGTATTCACACTATGAATATGTGTAACATCACGTTCAAGATTCATTAAGAATAAACCATTGACCAGCGGGGCATGACCATAAAACATATCTCTCATATAAATAGAACAGCCATTATTCTCGGATTTAAATGAGTAGCCATCTCGTATTAAACAAGATCCAGATACATTTTTCATGCTCAAAGCTGGCACTAAATAACAATTATTGAGGTTTAAAACTAATCCCGTAGGTAAATGTAGAGGTAGCATGCCAACGGCAATCACATCGACCTTGGAACCATTCTCGACGCACATCGTCACCTCGTCCTTCGCCAGTCTTCGCTTATTCCGCAGCTCCTGTTTTGAGTTACAAATATGAGCAACCACACCGGTATCAAATACCCAGGAGCTACTATGAGTTTTGGTAAGGTACACATCAATAACATGTATATCACATATACCTTTGGTGTTGCCGGCCTTCTTATCCGGTAAGTACTTGGGGCAGTTCCGCTTCCAGTGACTGTTTCCCTTGCAATAAAAGCACTCAGTCTCAGGTTTGGGTCCGTGCTTTGGCTTCTTCCCGGTAACTGGCTTACCGGGCGCGGCAACTCCCTTGCCGTCCTTCTTGAAGTTCTTCTTACCCTTGCCTTTCTTGAAACTAGTGGTTTTATTGACCATCAACACTTGATGTTCCTTTTTGATCTCCACCTCCGCTGATTTCAGCATTGAAAATACCTCAGGAATGGTTTTCACCATCCCCTGCATATTGTAGTTCATCACAAAGCTCTTGTAGCTAGGTGGGAGCGATTGGAGGATTCTGTCAATGACAGCGTCATCCGGGAGATTAACTCCCAGCAGAGATAAGCGGTTGTGCATCCCAGACATTTTGAGTATGTGCTCGCTGACAGAACCATTCTCCTCCATCTTACAACTGTAGAACTTGTCGGATACTTCATATCTCTCGACCCGGGCATGAGCTTGGAAAACCATTTTCAGCTCTTGGAACATCTCATATGCTCCGTGCTTCTCAAAAAGCTTTTGGAGCCCCGATTCTAAGCTGTAAAGCATGTCGCATTGAACCAGGGAATAATCCTCACTACGCGACTGCCAGGCATTCATAACGTCTTGAGTTGCTGGGAAAACGGGTGCTTCACCAAGCGGTGCATCTAGGACATATGCTCTTTTGGCAGCTATGAGGATGATCCTCAACTTCCGGACCCAGCCCGTATAGTTGCTGCCATCGTCTTTCTACTTGGTTTTCTCTAGGAACACGTTGAAGTTGAGGGCAACATTAGCATGGGCCATTTGATCTACAAGACATATTGCAAAAGTTTTAGACTAAGTTCATGATAATTAAGCTCATCTAATCAAATTATTTAATGAACTCCCACTCAGATAGACATCCCTCTAGTCATCTAAGTGATCCATGATCCGAGTAAACTAGGCCGTGTCCGATTATCACGTGAGACGGACTAGTCATCATCGGTGAACATCTTCATGTTGATCATATCTTCTATACGACTCATGTTCGACCTTTCGGTCTCTTGTGTTCCGAGGCCATGTCTGTACATGCTAGGCTCGTCAAGTCAACCTAAGTGTTTTTGCATGTGTAAATCTGTCTTAAACCTGTTGTATGTGAACGTTAGAATCTATCACACCCGATCATCACGTGGTGCTTCGAAACAACGAACTTTTGCAACAGCGCACAGTTAGGGGGAACACTTTCTTGAAATTCTTATGAGGGATCATCTCATTTACTACCGTCGTTCTAAGCAAATAAGATGCAAAAACATGATAACATCACATGCAATCAAATAGTGACATGATATGGACAATATCATTTTGCTCCTTTTGATCTCCATCTTCGGGGCGCCATGATCATCATCATCACCGGCATGACAGCATGATCTCCATCATCATGATCTCCATGAAGTTGTCTCGCCAACTATTACTTCTACTACTATGGCTAATGGTTTAGCAATGAAGTGAAGTAATTACATGGCGTTATTAAGTGACACGCAGGTCATACAATAAATAAAGACAACTCCTATGGCTCCTGCCGGTTGTCATACTCATCGACATGCAAGTCGTGATTCCTATTACAAGAACATGATCAATCTCATACATCAGATATATTTCATTCATCACATCCTTTTTGGCCATATCACATCACAAGGCATATGTTGCAAAAACAAGTTAGACGTCCTCTAATTGTTGTTGCATGTTTTTACGTGGCTGCAATAGGGTTCTAGCAAGAACATTTCTTACCTACGTCAAAACCACAACGTGATATGCCAATTTCTATTTACCCTTCAAAAGGACCCTTTTCATCGAATCTGATCCGACTAAGGTGGGAGAGACAGACACCCGCTAGCCACCTTATGCAACTAGTGAATGTCAGTCGGTGGAACCTATCTCACGTAAGCGTACGTGTAAGGTCGGTCTGGGCCGCTTCATCCCACGATGCCGCCGAAACAAGATAAGACTAGTAGTGGCAAGTAAATTGACAAAATCTATGCCCACAACAAAATTGTGTTCTACTCGTGCATAGAAACTACGCATAGACCTAGCTCATGATGCCACTGTTGGGGATCGTTGCAGAAATTAAAAAATTCTACGCATCACCAAAATCAATCTATGGAGTAACTAGCAACGAGAGAGAGAGGAGTGCATCTTCATACCCTTGAAGACCGTGATACGGAAGTGTTACAAGAACGCGGATGAGGGAGTCGTACTCGAAGCGATTCAGATCGCGGTGGATTCCGATCTTAGCGCCGAACAATGGCACCTCCGCGTTCAACTGTAGCGACCCGACCTCAAACGGTCGAGTCTCTGTGCCTCAGTGTCATCCCTGGATCAGTAATGCTGACACGCACAGTACTCGAAGGATTTATAACAGAGTAGCAATCACACACTTATTACATCGAATGTCTCAAAAGAGAACTTATTACAATAATATGGCTTAAGACCATCTAATGCGATAAAGTGAGACCATCAAATCCAACGGCATAGCTGAGCTGCACGGCAACGACCTAACGAATCTTACTCCTCGTCTGAAAAGTCTGCAACATAATACATTACAGCCCGAAAATGGGTCAGCACATGGAATATGCTGGCAGTATAACACAGTAGAGTAGAAACAGAGTAATACTATCACTACATGCATATATGGCTGGTGGAAAGCTCAAGGTTATAGTTTTGCGAAAAGCAAATTTTTCCCTAAAACAAAGGAATAAATTTTAATTTAACTATCATGGTGATTGATAAAATATTGAGAAGGTAAACCCCCTCTCAATCCCAAATTGAAGTCATTACAACCCAACAATATTAATTAAGAGTGTTGAGATACATGTGAATACTCAAGTACTAGATACTCAAATTGTCCATAACCGGGGACACGGCTAACCATGATTAGTTTGTACACTCTGCAGAGGTTTGCGCACTTTTCCCCACAAGACTCGATCGCCTCCATTGGATTCCTCGCACTACATGGTGTTTGAGAAACGGATGACCGACACACAGTCTTTCAGAAACATTAACTCTCTACTCCGGGTAGACCATACCAAACCTACAAAACCCACTACCTGCTGATCTACCTCTTCAAGAGCTTCACGTAACTTACTCAACTATGCTAGAGCCCATAATAGCTTGTGGCTACACACGGAAGTTTCTAGCATGAATAATCTCAGTTCCCTTTGATCCTGGGTGGCGGTCAATAGGAAGATCACACGGATACCCCGGGATTTCTCAAAAAACAGGCAATCACTAGATACCCCAGGCGCCTCAATCCACCCAGATGTGTATTTAAGTTGCCACCTTAAGTAAACCATTAATTAAAAATCTCACACTGTCATGGAAATCACTCAAACCCAATCCACGTCTACGAGCATAGCATGGTAATATAAGCAACGCGTAGAAGTAACTCCCAAGGGTTTGATATGAAACAGGGCAATAGGTTCTACCTCAGCAACTACTTCCCAACCCACATATTGAAGACATCCTAATCATGCAATGTTTGAGGATTGAACTAATTCAATGAAAACTGGATATGGAAAGAGTATGATCAATGTGTTACTTGCCTTGCTGACGATCCGTGAATCCTAGAGACTCGTAGTAACACGCTTCGCACTCCGGGAATTCTATCGCAAACAAACAGTAATATACATAAGCAACTAGCAAAGACGCGAGTAAAACTCCAAATGAAAGAGATTGACCAGAGAGTTCAACTTAAGAACTCTGGTTTGCAAAAAGAATCAAACCAAACAGAGCAACGAAACTCAAACGGCGAAAGAAACAAGATCCGTTTACTAATCTGAACTAAGGTCAAATTTTACAGTACCAAAACTTTGTTTAAGTTGATTAAACAGAAAGAGAGTCTCGATACAAAACTCTAGGTGTTTGAATCACCTGAATCCGACTAACGAGCGCGAAGAAAAACAGAAATTAAGATCGGATCAGAAATCGCGACTGAAAAATAATCGCGGATAAATCTGATAAAAGAAATCTGACGAACAGACTATCGAACGAGCATTCGTTATCTATAACTAATGGAAGACAACCCTTCATTTAAATGAACGTACGGACGAACATCCGTTAAATAAACGAACCGAGAAAACCGGCGAACCGAAACTAAAAAAACTGATCTGGGGTTTCTAAAAAAACCGAACGGTTTTTAAAAAAACGACGGCGACGGTTCGGCGCGGTACCTCGACGAGGAGGCTCCGGCGAGGCAGGGTTGGGCGGCGGGGCGGCGGCTCTCGGGGCGGCGGGGTTTGGCAGCAGTGGGGCGGCAAGCGGCGGCGGCGGCGGCAAGCGGCGGCGGCGGCGCTCGGCTCCATGGGCGGCGAGGCGCGCGGCTCGGGGCGGCGGGGCTGGTGGTGGTGGCGGTTTGGGGGGGTGGCGGCGTATATAAAAGGGGGGTGGCGGCTTGGAGGAGGGGCCAAGGCGCGGCGAGGAGAAGTCCCGGCCGGACTCCTCGTCCGAGGCGGCGGCGGCTCGGTCTCCGTGCGGGAGACGGCGCGCGCGGGGAGGTGGGCCGGCTCGGCTAGGCTTCGGCCCAGTCGGCGCTGGAATTTTTTTTAAAAAAATTACGCCGACAGAAAAAATAAATCCTATAAAATAAAATAAAAACCTAAAAATGCCAAAACAAATTTTCATCGTCTAAATAAAATATTTAGAACGAGATGAACATCTTCTTGGCCGTAAAATGCAATTTTAAAAACGTGCATATTTTTCTAATGCAAATAAAATCCAAATAAACTCAAATAAAAACAAATAAATGATTTTAGAATTTTTCTTCCAATATTTCAATTGTATTGGAGAAGTCATATTATCTCCTCTCATATATTTTTATAAGAAATATTTTTTGGAGAGAAAAATGATTAAAATCAAAAATCCTCGTTTTACTATTTGATACAAAGTCAAATATGAAAAATCGGGAAATCCCCAACTCTCTCCGAGGGTCCTTGAGTTGCTTAGGATTTCGAGGATTTCAAAACGGAAACACAATAAAATATGATATGCATGGATGATCTATGTATAACATTCCAAATTTGAAAATTTGGGATGTTACAAACCTACCCCCCTTACGATGAATCTCGCCCTCGAGATTTAGGTTGGTCAGAAAATAGGTGCGGGTGGTCCTTGCGAAGATCATCCTCTCGTTCCCAGGTGGCTTCATCCTCGGTATGGTGGCTGGCAAACTCAAGAATCTTAACTGGTTTCTCCTCATACGTCAAATCACTGTCCAGCTGAATTGCCTCCAAGGGTACGGTATCTCTTAACGGTATATCGGCCATCTCAGCATGGCACTTCTTCAGCTGTGAGACATGGAACACATCATGAATTCCTGACAATCCCTCAGGTAATTCCAACTTGTAGGCAACTTCTCCCATCCTTTCCAAAACACGATATGGTCCTACAAACCTCGGGGCTAATTTTCCCTTAACTCCGAATCATTTCACCCCTCGCAAGGGTGATACTCGCAGAAATGCTCGATCTCTGATTTTATAGGTAACCTCCTTGCATTTCGAGTCTGCATAACTTTTCTTCCTGGACTGAGCTATCTTCAGTCTATCCCGAATCAACTTAACCTTCTCCTCAGACTCTTTGATCAAGTCTGGTCCAAACAGCTGTCGGTCTCCTACCTCGTCCCACATCAATGGTGTTTTGCATCTACGTCCATACAAAGCTTCGAACGGTGCCATCTTCAAACTGGCTTGATATCTGTTGTTGTATGAGAATTCAGCGTAGGGCAAATTGTCATCCCAACTAGATCCATAGTCTAGCGCACAAGCTCTCAACATATCTTCCAGTATCTGGTTGACTCTCTCGGTCTGTCCATCTGTCTGCGGGTGGAATGATGTACTGAACTCCAATCTCGTACCCAAAGTCTGGTGTAACTGATGACAAAACTTCGAAGTAAACTGCGTCCCTCTATCTGATACGATGCTCCTCGGAACTCCATGCAAACATACGATCCTGGACATATATATTTTGGCCAACTTTGCACTTGTATAAGTGGTTTTCACCAGAATAAAATGAGCCACTTTGGTCAAGCGATCCACTACTACCCATATTGAGTCATATCCTGCTTTTGTCCTGGGTAGTCTAGTGATAAAGTCCATGCCAAGTTTATCCCACTTCCATTCGGGTATCGGCATAGGCTGCAATAGTCATGCTTGCTTTGTATGCTCTGCCTTCACTCTTTGACATACATCACATACGGCTACATACTCAGCGATATCCTTCTTCATACCAGTCCACCAGAAACGTTCCTTTAAATCCAAGTACATCTTGGTGTTTCCGGGGTGTATTGAGTATGCTGAGTCATGAGCCTCCTGAAATATTAACTTCCTGATCTCTGGGTTATTGGGCACATAAACTCGGTCCTCAAACCATAAGGTATCGTGCTCATCCTCGCGAAAACCTTTGGCCTTTCCTTCGCTCATCTTCTCCTTTATTTCCACAATCTCTTTGTCCTCCTTCTGAGCTTCTCGAATTTTGTTTAACAAGGTTGACTGAACCTCCATTGTTGCAACGAAACCTCGTGGAACAATCTCCAATCGAAGTTCCATGATATCCTCGGCTAGCTCCTTTGGCAATCCCTTACTTTCAAGTATGTTAGCATAACTCTTCCGGCTTAAAGCGTCTGCTGCAACATTGGCCTTACCTAGATGATAGTGTAGCTTCATATCGTAGTCCTTTATAAGTTCCAACCATCTTCTCTGACTAAGGTTCAGCTCCTTTTGGGTGAAGATATATTTCAAACTCTTATGATCCGTGTACACATCACAACGGTTCCCAATAAGATAATGTCTCCAAGTCTTTAATGCATGCACTACAGCTGCTAACTCCAAATCATGGGTGGCATAGTTCAACTCGTGGGGCTTGAGTTGTCGTGAGGCATACGAAACAACTTTTCCATCCTGCATAAGCACACATCCCAGTCCCAATCATGAGGCGTCGCAATATACTTGAAACTCCTTATGTATATCTGGCAACGTTAGTACTGGGGCCATAGTCAAACGTTTCTTCAACTCCTAGAAACTTGCCTCGCAATCTTCCGTCCAAATAAACTTATTATCGTTCTTCAATAGTTCAGTCATTGGTTCTGCCAGCTTGGAAAAATTCTCAATGAATCTCCGGTAATATCCAGCAAGTCCAAGGAAACTGCGGATCTCGCCAACTGAAGTGGGTGCCAACCATTCAGTGACCGACTGAACCTTGCTGGGGTCCACTGCTATACCTTCTCCTGATATAACATGCCCAAGAAATTCAACCTCTTTCAACCAAAATTCGCACTTGTTGAACTTGGCGTATAATTGGTGTTCCGTGAGTTTCTCGAAAACTAATCCATGTCGTTTGGACTGACAAACGCCCCTGCCTATTTCATGAGTATGAGTATGATGAAAAAAGTTTGGACTGATAAAATTCGCACTTTGTTCATCATACTCATGAAATAGGCAGGGGCGTTTGTCAGTCCAAACGACATGACCGTATACTCGTATAATCCATACCGCGTAGTAAACATTGTCTTTGGTATATCCTTCTCTTGGATCTTCAATTGATGGTATCCTGATCGCAGATCAATCTTCGAAAACACCTTAGCTCCTTGCAGCTGATCAAACAGATCATTGATCATCGGTAGTGGATACTTGTTCTTAACGGTTACTTCGTTCAAGGCTCGATAATCAACAACCATCCTTAGGGATTTATCCTTCTTCTCCACCAAAAGTACTGGAGCTCCCCAAGGTGATGAACTCCTTTGAATATAACCTTTCTCCAACAACTCCTTGATCTGCTTCTTAATTTCCTCCAGATCATTTGCGGGCATCCGATAGGGTTGAAGGAAATATGCCCTAGAGGCAATAATAAAGTTATTATTTATTTCCTCATATCATGATAAATGTTTATTATTCATGCTAGAATTGTATTAACCGGAAACATAATACATGTGTGAATACATAGACAAACAAGAGTGTCACTAGTATGCCTCTACTTGACTAGATCGTTAATCAAAGATGGTTATGTTTCCTAACCATAGACATGAGTTGTCATTTGATTAACGGGATCACATCATTAGGAGAATGATGTGATTGACATGACCCATTCCGTTAGCCTAGCACTTGATCGTTTAGTATATTGCTATTGCTTTCTTCATGACTTATACATATTCCTGTAACTATGAGATTATGCAACTCCCGTTTACCGGAGGAACACTTTGGGTGCTACCAAACATCACAACGTAACTGGGTGATTATAAAGGAGTACTACAGGTGTCTCCGAAGGTACATGTTGGGTTGGCGTATTTCGAGATTAGGTTTTGTCACTCTGATTGTCGGAGAGGTATCTCTGGGCCCTCTCGGTAATGCACATCACTATAAGCCTTGCAAGCATTACAACTAATGAGTTAGTTGTGAGATGATGTATTACGGAACGAGTAAAGAGACTTGCCGGTAACGATATTGAACTAGGTATTGAGATACCGACGATCGAATCTCGGGCAAGTAACATACCGATGACAAAGGGAACAACGTATGTTGTTATGCGGTTTGACCGATAAAGATCTTCGTAGAATATGTGGGAGCCAATATGGGCATCCAGGTCCCGCTATTGGTTATTGACCGAAACAGTTCTAGGTCATGTCTACATAGTTCTCGAATCCGTAGGGTCCGCACGCTTAACGTTTCATTGACGATATAGTATTATATGAGTTATGTATGTTGGTAACCGAATGTTGTTCGGAGTCCCGGATGAGATCATGGACATGACGAGGAACTCCGGAATGGTCCGGAGATAAAGTTTGATATATGGGATAATAGTGTTTGATCTCCGGAAGGGTTCCGGAATTCACCGGAAGGGGTTCCGGATGTTTCCCGAAATGTTTGGGTACGAGAACACGTTATTTGGGCCAAAGGGGAAAGCCCATAAGGTTTTTAGAAAGCGCAAAAGGAAGTTTTGCGGAGTCCAGGGGCCAGAGGCCAGGGTCCCTGGCGTCTGGGTCCAGACGCCGGGAACCCTGGCGTCTGGCCCTGGAGTCCGAGAAGGACTCTTGCCTTTCGGGTGAAACCGACTTTGTGGAGGCTTTACTCCAAGTTTCGACCCCAAGGCTCAACATATAAATAGAGGGGCAGGGCTAGCACCAAAGACACATCAAGAAACACCAAGCCGTGTGCCGGCAACCCCATCCCCTCTAGTTTATCCTCCGTCATAGTTTCCGTAGTGCTTAGGCGAAGCCCTGCGGAGATTGTTCTTCACCAACACCGTCACCACGCCGTCGTGCTGCCGGAACTCATCTACTACTTCGCCCGTCTTGCTGGATCGAGAAGGCGAGGATGTCATTGAGCTGAACGTGTGCAGAACTCGGAGGTGTCGTGCGTTCGGTACTTGGATCGGTCGGATCGTGAAGACGTACGACTACATCAACCGCGTTGATAAACGCTTCCGCTTAGCGATCTTCAAGGGTATGAAGATACACTCCCCCTCTTGTTGCTATGCATCACCATGATCTTGCGTGTGCGTAGGAATTTTTTTGAAATTACTACGTTCCCCAACAAGGGTCTCTTGGATATGGGTCCTGTACCTGGCAATAGCTCTATCAGAAACTCAATGGCTCTATCCGGTGGCATGCCGGGTAACTCTTCTGGGAAAACATCCGGGTAATCCTTTACTACAGGCACTTCCTCCTGAACAACTCCCGTGAGGGCATTCACTTGGTTCCTCCTAGGAACATGCCTAGATACGTACTTAATCCTTGTTTCCTTCGGGGTGGTGAGATAAATTGACTTACTAGCGTAGTCAATACTTCCTCCATACCTTGACATCCAGTCCATACCTAATATCACATCCAATCCTTGTGACTCCAAGATAATTAGGTCAGACGGAAAAACATGCGTCCCAATGGTTACGGGTATCTGGTTGCACCATCGGCTAGCCATATGCTCTGCTCCAGGCAAGCTCACTAAAAGAGGGGTCCTCAGGGTTTGGGTTGGTAGGTTAAACTTATCCACGAATCCCCTTGATATGTATGAATGCGATGCACTAGTATCAAAAAGAATAAGAGCGGTAAATGACTTAACCAAATACTTACCTATTACCGCGTCCGGCTGTTCTTCAACCTCCTCCACGTTAACCTGGTTCACTTGTCCTTTGTTGAATGGGTTAGGCTTCTTTCCAGCGCTCCCGTTTTCGTTTCCATTCCTTCCTTCAGGACAATCATTGGCATAGTGCCCTGTCTTCCCGCACTATAACAAGTAACTTGACTTAGGTCTCTCTTGGCGGGTGTGGCTGGATTGGAGCGATTATTGTTAGCTCCGTTCCCATTTCCGTTCTTAGCGCCATTGTGATTATGCGATCCTCCTCCAGGGTGGTTATGTCCTCCGTGGTTATGAACGAGTCCTCCCGAATTTGGGGTTAAGCGAGGCTTCTGCTGAGCTCCTGAATTATACTTCCCTTGTCCATACTTCCTCTTACGGCTCCCAATCTGCTACTGCTTCCCTTCAATCATAAGATCTTTATCTACCAACTCCTGGTAGTTGTTAAAGGTTGCCACCATCAACTGCATGCTCATCTCATCATTCAACCCTTCCATAAACTTCTCCTGCTTTGCGGCATCGGTGGCCACATCATCAGGGGCATAGCGTGATAACTTGCTAAAATCATCCACGTCCTGGCCAACAGTACGGTTCCCTTGGCGTAAGTTGTGAAACTCCCGCTTCTTCATCTGCATAGCTCTAGTGGAAACATGGGCAGTACGAAAGGCTTGCTAAAACTGAGCCCATGTGACAGTGTCGACAGGGTAGGTGCTTGTCAAATTCTCCCACCATGCTGCTGCGGGTCCATCCAGTTGGTGTGCGGCAAAGCGCACCTTCTCCGCATCTGTGCACCCTGCGGTGGTTAACTCCCTTCCGATACGGCGTAACCAATCATCTGCAACTATTGGCTCGGTGCTACTGGAGAACACCGGCGGCTGCAACCTTAGAAAACGGGCTAGGTTGTCCACTGGTGGCGGGTTGTTGTTGTTGTTGTTATTGTTGTTGTTGCACTGGTTCTGAACTAGCAATTGCATCAAAGCATTCTGCTGCTGGATCAACTGGGTGAGCTCCGGTGGGAAAGCAAAACCGGTGTCACGTCTCGGAGGCATCTGAGGGGTTTAGATGGAAGAGATTAGAATAGAGGAAAAGGTCTAGTAGGGAAGCACTACCCATATGCACATGACACAAACACAATCATTTCATTCAATCAATCAAGCAAGGGCATACATTGGTCTAAAACTATCGCAAAAGTGCTCCACTACTACTTGATACATGGGGAAAATTACTAATATTGTATGGTGGTCATCTAGAAATTTTGATCGGTGGAAGATTCCATGATGTCTGCTCCAGCTTCGTCTTCATAGTCATCATCACTCGGATCAAAATCAGTGTCGTCGATGATGATGTAGTTGTCCGGGCAGGTGGGGTCGTCGTCTTCGTCTCCCGGTGCTGGTCCTCCCATGAATATCCCGATCTTATTAACCAGGTCGTCGTTCTCCTCCAGTAGCGTCTTGATCTCTTCCTCATATCCATCGCGTGTGAACTTGAGTTCTTCTTCCAGCTCGATGATCCTAGTCTTTGCCTTCTTCAATTCCATCATGTCGGCGCACATCTGGTTCTCCTGGCGTCGAATGTGCTGGTTTAGCTCCTGGATAAAAGCTGTGACAGATCTATCCTTCCTGGTGTTGATCATCTCCCATTGCTCATCTCGGTGCCCACATATCTGATAAGTAGTGTCCTTGAGTTCCCTGTTGTATACTTCTCCAATGTGTTCCATGGTAATGTGGGCTTCCATGCTCTTGCCTAGACTCCAGGTTGGTGCTTCAAAAGAAAATTCTATGGGTTTAGAAGTTGGCGAGAACGTTCTTCCTAGAACTTGTACTTGAATCATCCAGCGCTCTTCTTCTGGTAAGGTGGCGTTGTACGTCCCGGTGAAGCTAGGTATTCCAATGTTCAAGTACCTAGTGACTTCCTTCAAGTGGCGTCCAAAAGGTATATCCTCATCCGGTTGCGTGAACTTGTTCTTCTTCTCCGTCATCCTAAAGAGTGGAAAGAGAGAGGAGTCAGAAATGAGTAGAGAAGAGTGACCTATGGTTTATCTTAGTGGTCGTGTCCTATACTCAGCGTGTGCTCTGATACCATCTTGTAGCGACCTGACCTCAAACGGTCAAGTCTCTGTGCCTCAGTGTCATCCCTGGATCAGTAATGCTGACACGCATAGTACTCGAAGGATTTATAACAGAGTAGCAACCACACACTTATTACATCGAATGTCTCAAAAGAGAACTTATTACAATAATATGGCTTAAGGCCATCTAATGCGATAATAGCGGAAGGCTTGGAAGATAAAGTGAGTCCATCAACTCCAACGGCATAGCTGAGCTGCACGGCAACGACCTAACGAACCTTACTCCTCGTCTGAAAAGTCTGCAACATATTACGTTGCAGCCCGAAAATGGGTCAGCACATGGAATATGCTGGCAGTATAACACAGTAGAGTAGAAACAGAGTAATACTATCACTACATGCATATATGGCTGGTGGAAAGCTCTAAGGTTATAGTTTTTGCGGAAAGCAAATTTTTTTCCTACAACAAAGGAATAAATTTTAATTTAACTATCATGGTGGTTGATAAACTATTGATACGGTAAACCCCCTCTCAATCCCAAATTCAAGTCATTACAACCCAACAATATTAATTAAGAGTGTTGAGATACATGTGAATACTCAAGTACTAGATACTCAAATTGTCCATAACCGGGGACACGGCTAACCATGATTAGTTTGTACACTCTGCAGAGGTTTGTGCACTTTTCCCCACAAGACTCGATCGCCTCCGTTGGATTTCTCACACTACATGGTGTTTGAGAAACGGATGACCGAGACACAGTCTTTCAGAAACATTAACTCTCTACTCCGGGTAGACCATACCAAACCTACAAAACCCACTACCTGCTGATCTACCTCTTCAAGAGCTTCACGTAACTTACTCAACTATGCTAGAGCCCATAATAGCTTGTGGCTGCACACGGAAGTTTCTAGCATGAATAATCTCAGTTCCCTTTGAGCCTGGGTGGCGGTCCATAGGAAGATCACACGCATACCCCGGGATTTCCAAAAAAATAGGCAATCACTGGATACCCCAGGTGCCTCAATCCACCCAGATGTGTATTTAAGTTGCCACCTTAAGTAAACCATTAATTAAAAATCTCACATCTGTCATGGAAATCACTCAAACCCAATCCACGTCTACGAGCATAGCATGGTAATATAAGCAACGCGTAGAAGTAACTCCCAAGGGTTTGATATGAAACAGGGCAATAGGTTCTACCTCAGCAACTACTTCCCAACCCACATATTGAAGACATCCTAATCATGCAATGTTTGAGGATTGAACTAATGCAATGAAAACTGGATATGGAAAGAGTATGATCAATGTGTTACTTGCCTTGCTGACAGTCCGTGAATCCTAGAGACTCGTAGTAACACGCTTCGCACTCCGGGAATTCTATCGCAAACAAACAGTAACATACATAAGCAACTAGCAAAGATGCACGAGTAAAACTCCAAATGAAAGAGATTGACCAGAGAGTTCAACTTAAGAACTCTGGTTTGCAAAAAGAATCAAACCAAACGGAGCAACAAAACTCACACGGCGAAAGAAACAAGATCCGTTTACTAATCTGAACTAAGGTCAAATTTTAAAGTACCAAAACTTTGTTTAAGTTGATTAAACAGAAAGAGAGTCTCGAGATGAAACTCTAGGCATTTGAATCACCTGAATCCGACTAACAAGCGTGAAGAAAAGCAGAAATTAAGATCGGATCAGAAATCGCGACTGAAAATAATCGCGGATAAATCCGATAAAAGAAATCTGATGAACAGACTATCGAACGAGCGTTCGTTATTTGTAACTAACGGAAGAGAACCGTTCGTTTAGACGAACGTACGGACGAACGTCCGTTAAATAAACGAACCGAGAAAACCGGCGAACCAAAACTAAAAAACGATCTAGGGTTTCTAAAAAAACCGAACGGTTTTTAAAAAAACGGCGGCGACGATTCGGCGCGGTGCCTCGACGAGGTGGCTCCGGCGAGGCGGGGTTGGGCGGCAGGGCGGCGGCTCTCGGGGCGGCGGGGCTTGGCGGCGGCGGGGCGGCAAGCGGCGGCGGCGGCGGCAAGCGGCG
>NC_041386.1:667837752-667849073 GCF_002162155.2 Triticum dicoccoides | reverse complement strand
CGAGGCGCGTGGCTCGGGGCGGCGGGGCTGGTGGTGGTGCCGGTTTGGGGGGTGGCGGCGTATACAAAAGGGGGGTGGCGGCTTGGAGGAGGGGCCAAGGCGTGACGAGGAGGAGTCCCGGCCGAACTCCTCGTCCGAGGCGGCGGCGGCTCGGTCTCCGGGTGGGAGACGGCGCGCGCGGGGAGGTGGGCCGGCTCGGCTGGGCTTCGGCCCAGTCGGTGCTGGAACTTTTTTTTAAAATAATTATGCCGACAGAAAAAATAAATCCTATAAAATAAAATAAAAACCTTAAAATACCAAAACAAATTTTCATCGTCTAAATAAAATATTTAGAACGAGATGAACATCTTCTTGGCCCTAAAATGCAATTTTAAAAACGTGCATATTTTTCTAATGCAAATAAAATCCAAATAAACTCAAATAAAAACAAATAAATGATTTTAACATTTTTCCTCCAATATTTCAATTGTTTTGAAGAAGTCATATTATCTCCTCTCATATATTTTTAAAAGAAATATTTTTCGGAGAGAAAAATGATTAAAATCAAAAATCCTCGTTTTACTATTTGATACAAAATCAAATATGAAAAATTGGGAAATCCCCAACTCTCTCCAAGGGTCCTTGAGTTGCTTAGGATTTCGAGGATTTTGGAACGGAAACACAATAAAATATGACATGCATGGATGATCTATGTATAACATTCCAAATTTGAAAATTTGGGATGTTACATCAACACACGTGCAGCCCGGTGACGTCTCCCGCGCCTTGATCTAGCAAGGAGGAGGGAGAGGTTGAGGAAGAGGGCGCCAACAGCAGCACGACGGCGTGGTGGTGATGGAGAGGCAGTACTCCGGCAGGGCTTCGCCAAGCTCTTGCGGAGGAGGAGAGGTGTTGGGGAGGGGAGGGGTTGCGCCTTAGGTGTGTTGCTGCAGCCCTCCTCTCTCCCCTCTATTTATAGGGGGACGGTGAAGGGGGCCGGCCCCCTCTAGATGAGATCTAGAGGGGGGGCGGCGGCCAAGGGGAGTGGGCTTGCCCCCCAAGCAAGGGGGGCGCCCCCTCTAGGGTCCCCCCCCCCAACCCTAGGCGCATAGGCCCAAGGGGGATGCGCGCAGCCCCCCAAGGGCTGGTTCCCTTCCCACTACGGCCCATGAGGCCCTCCAAGAGAGGTGGCCCCTCCCAGTGGACCGCCGGAACCCCTCCGGTGGCCCCGATACAATACCGGTATGCCCCAGAACTTTTCCGGTGACTGTATGACAACTTCCCATATATAAATCTTCACCTCCGGACCATTTCGGAACTCCTCGTGACGTTCGGGATCTCATCCGGGACTCCGAACAACATTCGGTAATCACTTACAAGTCTTCCTAATAACCCTAGCGTCATCGAACCTTAAGTGTGTAGACCCTATGGGTTCGGGAATCACGCAGACATGACCGAGACAGCTCTCCGTCCAATAACCAACAACGGGATCTGGATACCCATGTTGGCTCCCACATGTTCCACGATGATCTCATCGGATTAACCACGATGTTGAGGATTCAAGTAACCCCGTATACAATTCCCTTTGTCAATCGGTACGTTACTTGCCCAAGATCCGATCGTCGGTATCCCAATACCTTGTTCAATCTCGTTACTGACAAGTCACTTTAGTCATTACATAATGCATGATCCCGTGACTAACCACTTAGTCACATTGAGCTCATTATGATGATGCATTACCGAGTGGGCCCAGAGATACCTCTCCGTCATACGGAGTGACAAATCCCAGTCTTGATTCGTGCCAACCCAACAGACACTTTCATAGATGCATGTAGTGCACCTTTATAGTCATACAGTTACGTTGTGACGTTTCGTACACCCAAAGCACTCCTACGGTATTCGGGAGTTACACAATCTCATGGTCTAAGGAACTGATACTTGACACTTAGAAAAGCTTTAGCAAACAAACTACATGATCTTGTGCTATGTTAGGATTGGGTCTTGTCCATCACATCATTCTCCTAATGATGTGATCTCGTTATCAATGACATCCAATGTCCATAGTCAAGAAACCATGACCATCTGTTGATCAACGAGCTAGTCAACTAGAGGCTCACTAGGGACATGTTGTGGTCTATGTATTCACACATGTATCACTGTTTCCGATTAATACAATTATAGCATGAATAATAGGCAATTATCATGAACAAGGAAATATAATAATAATCATTTTATTATTGCCTCTAGGGCATATTTCCAACAAATGGATTACACTTGCTTGCATAAACGTGATCTTTGCATAACTATTGGTCTCAGAGGTTAGTCAAATTTTCAATCTAGACAAATTGTTATCTCAACCAACCCGTTTTAGCATATTGCACATATTTGCTTTGATTTTCCGATAGACAAGCTAAGCAAGTTTTCTTCGTGTTGTGTTCAACTTTATAATATTATTAGGACGAATTTATTACTAATTGGTGCTAATCTCAGACACCTTTTAATTGGAGAATCTCATTTTTGGGATAGACAATTTAGGAATTTAGGCACAAAAATAAATATGGTAAATGACACTGACAATTATCTATTACTATTTGTCATTTCTTTACATGATTTTTTCTCGATGCACACATCTCTACGTATTTTGGAGCAAATGTTCCACAACAACGCATGGGGAATTATCTAGTTAATGTAATCACAGGATACAACGAGTGTCAGCGAGGAGAGGAGATCCACACCCCGATCGAATAAGATCTTCCGTGATAAGGACGTGCACTGAGAAACCAATAACGAAAATTCTATGAATTGTGTACTCATGGCGTGCATCGCAGGTGCTTTGTTATTTGTTGTAGCATGAGGTTTTGTATCTTCCCCTATGACATATCTGATCTCAAATTTCAATGCAGAAAAGAACTAGCCATTGGATTTTTCTTGGTAGGTTTCAGCAAAGCATACAAAGTACCTAAGTGCTCGATTGGTATTTCGCATTTGTCTTTCATGTATTCAAGAATGATACGATACTATGTAGCCAAAACTAAGCTAATTATTTTACAACTCCGATGATCCAAAAGTTAAGAATTGAAGTGTTGTACCTAACTGCTAGCTCAATTCAATTGCACGTATATATAGAATTCAGTATGTTCATTGTTTATCTTGGCTTTGTAATTTTGTTTGAACAAATGCCCTGTATAGTTCACCCTTGATATCCAATAGTTCTATTGTTGTTTTGGACGATACACCTTGTCTTGTAGTTAGATGACCAAAACATTGTAATCCAGGTCACAAGCTTCATATTGGAAGCATGGGATTGCTCCTTACCAGGTACTACCATACAATCGACAATGTAATTTTGGTTTTGTGCAATCACACATGGTTGTTGCATATTGTTATAGAATTAATTGGCACTTCATTATTTTCATGTTGAAGGACACCTGGGCAGTCAGAAAATTCCATTAGCACTAGAAGTTAAGAAGGCCTATAAAAATCTCACAATAAAAAAGACGGACATACAATTCAAAAAAAGGTGGGAAACATCATTGGGAGCTCAAACTAATACTGGAACTACTATATATGTTAAAGTTAATTGTAAAAGTCAATATCCAGGTAGAAATTGGTAAACAAAGAACAAACAAACTGAATTTATGAGATAAAGGTGATCCACTCTAATGGTAGATCTCATCAAGATAGGATTCCAATTCACTTTTGGGGAGATATGGCTGCTAATATAACAAGATCTCATCAAACCAAGCAAGCACGAGACAACCACACACACACCAAGATTGTTGTACCCCTTCAGTCCTACATTGAGTTCCAATGCATACACATAGACACAATTTAGCCAAGTTCTGCAAGCCCAAGGAAACGCCTCGGCTCGGCTGGGAGCCGAATGGGGCAAACAAAGGAGGAAGATTCAGATCCACGAGGAGCATGGACGGTAGCTGGCCGCTATGATGACGCGAGTGGCATGGAATGGAAACTATTTACCATGATTATCTATTATTTATTTATAGCTAATCAACATAATACTTGGATACAACGAGTGCCAGGAAGGAGAGGATATCCACCTCCTGGTCAAACATGATCTTCCATGATAAGGACGCACGGGGAGAAACCATAGCTAAAATTCTATAAGCGTGTACTCGTGGCGTGTATCGTTGGCGCTTTTTTATTTGTTGTGGCATGAGGTCTTGTATCTGCCCATGTAACATATGTGATCTTATTTTTTAATGTAGAAAAGAGGTGGCCATTGGCATTTTCTTGGTAGGTGTTATCAAAGCATAAAAGGCCACCGAAGTGTTGGATTGGTATTTCACATTTTTGTTTCATGTATTAAAGAATGGTATGAACCAATTTAGACATAATTAAGTTCATTATTTTACAACACTAGTCATTCAAAGTTTAAGAGCTAACATGTTGTACTAAACTTCGAGCTATTTTCTTTCAATTGAAGGTATACCTGTTCATTGCTTTTCTTGCGTTGGTTTTGCATAGGTTTTCGTTAGTTCTTTTCTTTCGATTCAAGCTATAAACGGAATTTGGCATGTTCATTGCTTTTTAATGCTCAGTTGAAGTTATAATCATGAATTCAACATGTTCGGAAGTTTCCTAGCGTTCGTAATTTTTCTATGTGCAAATGTGTTGTATAGTTAGTCCTTGATATCCAGTAGTTCTAGCGTTGTTTTGGAAGATACACCTTGTATGATAGTTATATGACCAAAACATTGTAATCCAGATCACAAGCTTTATCTTTGAAGCGGAGTATTGCTCCATACTCTGCCATACATGTGGTGATGTGAGTTTCGATCTTCGCAATACATTGGAGTTGTACACTTTAGAAAATTAATTAAAAAAACTCGTGTGATGGCAGGGGGTTCTTGCATTTCATTAAGAAGAAGAGAGTTGATCCAGTTTATAAGGAAAATCGGACCCGAAAACCTAACATTCCCGGCTAATCAGGGAACACCGAAAGAAAACCCAAAAAAGAAAAGAAGAAAGAAAAGAAAACAAGAAAACAAGAATTAATTGCTACTACTACACTGTTTCATTTTCGTAAGACTCCTTTGTAGGCAGCAATAGGAGAGTCCCCTTAGGGTTAATAGTAATACTAGTTTGACGTGTGAAATTAGACGTCTGCAAAAGCAGTTGGTTAACTAAACAACAAACAGATGAACCGATCAGACCGATGAGTATACAAATGCAGCAGGGCGAGAAGGAAAGGGAGCATCGCCGCCAGAACAAACACCCACGAGCCACGATCCGCGCGACTTATCGTGCATTTCACACGCCCTAGCTTAGCTAGGCTCTCTACCTAGTTTTGTTTAGGGAGATGTGGCTGCTAATATAGCACGATCTCATCGGACTATGTGAGGTTTGGTTGGGGTCCCCTTAGACTTTGTTTTTGATGTAATTTCAGACGTTATTCGGAGATTTGAAGTTCGAATAAAGCGGTAATATTAACCCAAAAAAAAGCAGGCAAACACAAGACAGCCCGCACGTAGTACCAAGCTTGTCGTACCCCCGCAGTCCCGCACCGAGTTCGAAGGCGCATACAGCCAGCCACACGACCACAACTTAGCCAAGCCCAAGGTGCGCCCCGGCTTGGAGCCGAGCCGAGCCGAGCCGAGAAGGCGGGAGGGGGACTTGGTCAAGACTCAGGATCGATCCAGAGCAGCAGGCATGCACGGTGGCTGGCTATAATGAGCGGGTGGCGCGGAATGGAAATTATTTATCGCCATTATTTAGAGAGGAGCGGTTTGGAGGCCGAGCTGCATGGTGGCCGTTATCTCAACCGAACATTGTCATATTGGGTTCTGTGCCTTCTGACTTTTCAAGTGATATACCCTAGCTATTTAAGAGGAATACACCTGTGCCATTCTCTAGTGTTCTCAATTTGTACGTGGGCCTCCTTTTAGGCTGATGCTTGCATGAACATGATGTGCCTTGTGCGCGCATTTGAGCTGGCACCAGAACACCCCGCACATTTGTTATGAGCCATGCTGCACATCTGCTTCGCTGACCCACTTGTTGCCGAGCCTTGCACTAATCAGCTCCTAACAACTACTAGCACACCATACGCTCGTAAACAAAAGCTAGCACATCATATGTTGTTTCTATTTTTCTTCAGTTCTGGTTGTTTGTATTTCTGGTATCACACCACACCTGTATCTGTATGTGTGCATGAGTCAAAGAGGGAAAAAATGTGCATGGATAAACTTCTTTCGAACATATAGATTTTGAAGAAAAAATATTTCACTATTTTTATATATAAGTGAAAAGACGGTCACATATTGCAACTATAAAAGTGTTCGAGTATACATAAAGTTTTCCTTGCATTTTACAAAATTGGTTGACTTTGTTACTTATGCACCTGTTCAACATGAATTTAAAAAATGTTAAACAGATTCTTGATACACGCTGTATATTCTTCTCAATACACAGTTAACAATTATTAAGAATACGATGAACAGTTTTGAAACTACACAATGAACATTTCGAAAATACACATTGATAGTTTGTAAAATGTATTAAAACAGAGGACTAAATTTTCATAATGTTGAATTAATGCTCAAAAAATACATGATTAACCATTTTTAAAATACACATTGAACATTTTTTTAAAATTGCGATGAACATTTTTAACAACAAAACTAACAATTTTGACAACAAAATGAACATTTTTGTAAAAGTACATGGCGAACATTTTTAAAATGCATGCCATTCATTTTCGAAAAACACCATGAAGATTTTTAACAAATGTACAAAAAGAGCTGAAAGAATCTTAAACAAAAAAAACAAAATGGGAAAAGTTAATAAAAATGAACATATTGCTGGAACGCCTGAACATTTGTTAGTACAATATGAGCGAACATTTTTGTTACAGCACACGATCTGGTTTTCATGAAGAACATTTTGGGGAAAAAAATACAAGTAGGTTTTATTAAGCACATGAACAAATTATCTTTGCAACATATGGACATTTCTTTTTGGACAGCGAGAAAAAGAGTTGAATAAATTCCGGTGGCCTTAGGGGCATAGGGGCGTGGTGGATCCCGTCCTTTGCCAGTGGGAGGGCTCCGTTTTTTGACGTTTCTTTAAGTATTTTTAGGGTTTGTATCTTGCTCATGAAGGCAAAACGATGGCAGCTCCCAGAAGATGAAATAAGGTTCCCCCCTCCTAGCCCCTGTCCCAGTGGTGCGTCTAGCATCGTCGGCGGGCATGTGGACATACATCTGTTGTGGATCTGTCTTTAGTGGATCTGCTCGGATTTGATCGTTGTTCGTTTACGTTCATGCGTCTTCCGGTTGGATGCTTCCGATCTAAGCTACTGTTTATCGACTATGGTTGTTGTTCTGGTGCGTTGGTCCTATGCGGTTGTAGCACGACTGTCTACTACAATAAGGTTTGTCCGACTTCGGTGAGGAAGGGGCGATGATAGCGGCGCGCCTTCGGCTCTCTTCAGTGCTGGTAGTTGTCGCTAAGTGGTCTATGGATCTGGATGTAAATTTAATTATTTCTAATTTTCGTTGTCCATGATAGAAGATGAATAGATTGTAAGTTCTTTCGCAAGAAAAATGAGTTGAATAAATAGCATAACTGCTTTTAGAATACTAGTTGGTTCCAAGGTTTTGGTTGCCGAATGGTGCATTTTTACCGAGGGGGACTGGTAAACGTGGTTACCATGGTTACCACGAAATTTCGAGCAAATTTCGAACGAATTTTGGATGAAATCTATAATTGAATTTCAAATTCAAACTCTTTCAAAATAGATATAGATAGCACTTGAACTCATACTTATCATGAAAGAGCTACTAGCTAGTGGAACATTGTCTACAACACGTGTTGCAAAGTGCTGCCATACTTTACTATACATTGAGCGTTTGAATTCAAAAAATTCGAAAAATTTGAATTTTTTGCTCAAAATGCCCATTTACCGAGGGGATCGAAATACGTGATAACCATGTAAATCTCGAAATTTCGAGCGGTAACTAAAACCCTGGTTGGTTCATATATTCAAGTAATTCTGGGTGTAAATCCCAAGGTTCGTCCGGCAGTAATAAATAACTTAATTCGTTGTGTCAAATAGTTGTGCGCATAAATCCCAACGGTGGGTAAACGGCTAGAAAGTTTGCTGATGTTCTAGCCTCTCTCACGTCACGTAGTAGAGAGACACATAAATCCCGCCCATATTCGTGAAGGTGCGTGTGCCTGCGCTGATATGACGTTTCGATTGAGATGGGACTGTTGATCAAAGAATAATACGGTGGCTGTTAAATGACTACTGGGTGAAATACAAGCGAATACTAGGCGTCTGCCGCTGATCACTAGCTAGCCTAACGCGCAGGATAGCGAGAGCCAGGCAGCTCGGCCACCAAACGGCATTTTCGCATTATTTAGGTATTTATTTACAGCCAATTAATAATAATTGGATGCTGCTGGCGCGAGCGAGGAGAGGAGATCCACCTCCCTCCCCCCATCCAACAGCTCATCATTTGCTCGCTCCGCTGCCCTCCCTATTTATAGCCCACCACCCCGCCGCCGCATGAACAGACCAGATCATCACACCACCAGTTCACCACCACCGAGCACTGCCACCGTAACATCATCCATCCTCTACCCCGGAGAGTTCTCAGATCGGATCGGGCTCGCCGGAGATCGATGATGCATCACGCCGCGGGTCTCGACCTGGGCCTCGGCCTCGGGCTCGGGCTCGCCTCCCAGGGCAGCCTCACGTCCTCCACCACCACCGCATCCTCCTCCCCGGCCTCGCAGGCGCACGCGCAGCACTGGACCGCCGCTTTCAGCTCCGTCGTCGGCGCGCAGGAGTACGAGCGGCAGCAGCTGCTGCATAGGAAGGAGGAGCCGGGGATGAGGCCGTCCACGTCGCCCGAGAGCGGCGTCAGCGCCGGGACCAAGAGGGGCCTGGAGCGCACCGGCTCCGGCGTCTCCCCCGCCACGGGCAGCGACGAGGACGACGACGGCGCCGGCGGCCGCAAGAAGCTCAGGCTCTCCAAGGACCAGGCCGCCGTCCTCGAGGAGTGCTTCAAGATGCACAGCACGCTCAACCCCGTAAGTGTCTTCTCCTCCTCCTCCGTCGAGCTCGTAGTGTTCGTCCATGGATCCTCGGCGATCGATCACATTGGGCTGACCGGGATATCTCCCTGACGACTTGCAGAAGCAGAAGACGGCGCTGGCGAACCGGCTGGGGCTGCGGCCGCGGCAGGTGGAGGTGTGGTTCCAGAACCGCCGCGCGCGCACCAAACTCAAGCAGACGGAGGTGGACTGCGAGTACATGAAGCGCTGGTGCGAGCAGCTCGCCGAGCAGAACCGCCGCCTCGAGAAGGAGGTGGCCGAGCTCAGGGCGCTCAAGGCCGCACCGCCGGCGCATAACGGCGCCGCGGCGGGGCCCCTCACCACCCTCACCATGTGCCTCTCCTGCAAGCGCGTCGCATCCACGTCCTCCGCCTCGGCCTGCAACGTGCCCAGCTTTTCCGCCAATGCCGGCATCGGCATGCCAATGCCATCCCTCGAAGAACGGCCGTTCTTGTGTGGGTTCAGAGACACCGGAGTGACGTACGGCGGCTCTTCGGGGCTCGCGAAGGTGGTCAAGCCGGCCAGATAGAAGGAGCTATCTCTGTGACGCCGCCATGATCAGCATGCCAAGCAAGCTAACAGAAATGGCGCCATTGTCACAACTCACAAACTTAAGCAAGTTTAGCAAAAAGTTTAATCCTTCGTTTTCTCCGTCTCAGAGGGAAATATAAATTAACTAATTCTAACAATTTAGGGCTGAATTGATCGATGGGTTCCGGGCTTCTGGCGGGGATGAATGTATGCATGTGAAAACAATGGAGGACCCAGCAACAAAATGAAGGGTGTGCACACTACAAAAAACTCATATAAATTTAACTAAGCAATAGTTTAAGTGATCATCACTCATAGTAGTTCTCAACTTATTTTTCACTAGTTCATTAACGAAAATACTCTTTCAACACTCCTCGTCACCACCGTTAAGATAAATACCAACTTGACAAGCAGTATGACATCAATTGTATATAAGATATATGACTCTTTCAACAATATGACATCAATTGTATATAAGCAATGTGCAATGTCATCAATTCTGTATAAGACATGAAGCAATTCCACAATTCAATGACATCAATCAGTTGTATACCAGGGTGGACGACACGGTCCGGTCCGGCGGTCCGGCTCGTGGCCCGCTCGGCTCGGGCCGGCTCGGTCCTGGCCCGCTGAAAAAATCGGTCGGTCTGAGCTCAGCAAACCAGCCCGACAAAGCTTCGGTCCGGTCCAGGCTTTAACCGAGCCGACCGAGCGGACCGACGAGCACGAGCTGTGGCATGGCGAGAGCATGGCGAGAGCATGGCGGGGGCATGTCAGGACGCGGCAGGGGCGTGGAGGGGGCTTGCCAAGGGCGTTGCAGGGGCGTGGCGGGGGCGTGTCGAGGTCGTGGCGAGCGTGTGGCCAGAGCTGCGTGGCGGGCGCGTGGTGGGCGCGTCGGCCGTGCGCTGGTCTGCGCCGCCTCGTTCATCCGCGCAGCCATCGGCCTCCCTGACGCTGGAAAGCATGTCTAGTGGATGCGCCATGCTCGGATCTATCATCTGGAAGGTAGAACTTGCAGCGGGAGGCCCTACACCGTCGTTGTACACCGGCCGTCGTGCATCGGCCGTCGTGCCAGATTCGTCGTCGCTGTTGCTGCCCGAGCTCTGCCTGGTCGTCGTGCCGTCCACCATGAGTCACAGAAGTCGCTGGACATCTCCATGACGAGCACCGCTGCCTCCAGCGCCCTTCCCGCGTCGCCATGCTCCGCCGCGTGCTCTGTGGTGAACTCCGGCCGGTCCAAACGAGCCGCTCGGTCCGGCTCGGGCTTCGTCCTTGCCGGTCCGGTCCCTCGAAACATGACCGTGACCCTGCTCGGTCCGGTCCGGTCCGGACCACCGACGGCCGGTCCAAAGGACGGCTCGGTCAGGGACCGGACCGGCCCGGACCGTGTCCACCCTGAGTTGTATATAAGCACCAAGCAGTGAACATGTGGCTACATTGCTGTCTTGCATCAATTCAATGGATGGAATACTTACCATTGTGGACTTTTATATTGAAAATTAGTTGTTGTTTTGCACTAAGCAGTAGGCAATTCTACTATCTGATCGGTTCACATTGTCTTGCACTAAGTAGTAATCAAAGTCCACATTGCTGCCTTGCAATAAGCAATAAATTAGTTGGGTAGACTTGGGATTAATTCTCTGGTTGGTTCTATTTTTTGAAAAGGAGGATAACCCCCGCCTCTGCATCAAAACAATGCATGCATCCATATACTACCTCCGTCC
>NC_041386.1:667834364-667837429 GCF_002162155.2 Triticum dicoccoides | reverse complement strand
GGAGCACATGGACCAAGGCAAAATTCAGCAGCCGAACAGCCTCGACTCGGAAATAAAGCGGAAAACAAACCCTGAAGCCGTATACCTCGCGACAGTAACTCCCCAGATATCCACTAACCCTATGTTACAAGGCACATCAAAAATGAAAAATGCACAACTCCTAGGCTACGCCTTCAAGAAGAAATCACCGCACGTGCACCAATGATGGCGAGTCCACCACAAAGTTGAACATCGGATTCTTATCCCCAAAGCAAAGCTTCAATTTACCACCTTTAGCAAGGACACGACGCAGGCGCACATTGACATAGCCCGATCAGAGATGTTGTGTTTCCACCCAAGTGCATAAACGTGCGCCGTTAAAGTTGTCTGGTCGGTTCTATACCTTGCTTTCTTCCTGAAGTGGCGAATGGATGGATACCTTGGGGCCTCAGGGTGGAGGTTGGAGCTGGCCAACGTCCCACAATGACTTGCAACAAGGGAAGGGGGCAGGCCGTGCCGCCGCGGAGAGGGGAGCATCCGGGCGGACCAGGGGGCAGGGGTGCGGGGGTGGGGCATGGGCTAGCCACGGGAGGAAGGGGAGGGACGGTGGCACGACTACGGGGTTGGGAGCGGCGGCCAGACGACATGGAGACGAAGAACTGCCGACGGTCGATCTCAGTCGGCGATCAGGAATGGCAGCTGTCTAGTTAGGTCTCTCGCTCATGTATGACTTTTTTAGGGGATCGTGTTGGCTTCATGGAGAGGTCGAGAGGAGAGTAAAGGTGGAATGTTGGGTTGGCCTGTGAATCCATTTCAATTGTTGAGCCTTCCGCAAATTTGCAGAGTATATACATATAGTAGTAAAAAAACTTCCTGGAATTCTTGGTGTGCCACGGCACACCCGGTACACCCACTAGGTCCGCCAATGTGTGAAAAGCTGATGAAATAACATGAGAAACTAATTCATACTATGAACTTACTAACATGTCGAGTAATAGTACACCAACATGTTGACTAATTTTCTAATTTGCTACCCTGTCTTGCATAGATGCTGCACTGGCCAGCGTAGATCAGGAGTTGGTGTATTATTACACGAATAGTTTTTCTGGTGTGTCATCTACTCAATTTTGAGCTGCCAGACAGGTTGCATCTTAAAGGTGACTTATGCTTTAGGTTGGTCATCTAGCAAAAGAAGCTTGGCTATTAGTATACTCAGCATTGCACTTGCCTAATTTACAGGTAAATTTTCCATGTCCAAGTAACATGCATGTTAGGTGCATGGTCTCCTCATTTGGTTGTTCAGGTATTTCAGCCTGTATTTTCTATGTGATACATGTCCCCAGAGTAAGAAAAGTAATTTTATTAAGAAAAGAGGGAAATAGAAAGTCTATCTTCGATCATAGCGGAAAATCATACATAAAGGTTAAAAAAACATGAAAAAATGGATTGCATGTGGAGACGGATAGAAACACGTAATATATGTGAAATTTAGCACGAAAAAGGATTTCTTTGTGGATATAGACTATCATAACTTACTGAAGCTTGATGTAACATAACTTAATTTTTGATCTTTTTAAAAAAGAAAACAATGCTCTTCATGGATGTTTTTTTTTCACATCAACTAAGATTATATACTTTCTCGCTAGCAACCACCAGTTTCGGCATCCCCACGCATGGCACAAGTCTTCTTTTCCTTTTGGTCGATCTACAAGATCGTTCCTATTCTCAATTGCTTACAAATATGAAAAGTTGAAGACATCAGTTGGATATTGTTTCGTTTGAAGCAAACTACATTTCAAGTTTTCCGAATGGTCATGTTTCTTTACCGCAAGTATATTATCTTAGTCAGTTTGACCAATTTCGAGACTTAGATATTCACATTTCTATGAAAAAGGCCTCAAATGTATTTCCCAAGGGGGTAGATTATTTTCTTCATCCCAAACAGGCTGATGTCACAACACCCCTGCTGCCTCTCCATCACTGAAGCCAGCCAATAAATGTTGATCACAGATAAGAAGTCATCGAGGCTACAGTCCTACCGAACTTGCGCCCTGGAGAGAAAAAATGTTGAAGCCGTCGCAGTTGGAAGATAACACTTCTCAACCTCGAGAAAAATGGCACGGCTCACGATGTCGAACAATGTGTTGGAGAGGAGGGTAGATGACCAAACTGCAAAGGGAAGGTGTTGTCGCTGCCATGCCGACAAACACTGCGAACTCTGACCTTATCAGCCACAAAGGACAACAAAAATCTACGCTAATGATCTATCAACACCACCGCGGCCAACACCGTCGAGATGGAGAGGCGCGAGAGAAATAAAATTCGCCAGATCAGCGGCATCACCAGTACAAACAGAGTGTCGGAGTCTAACTCTACTTAAACCCACAAGCGGGGGGAATTGAGCTACATAAGGTAGATCGTGATCTTCCCGCACTCCCACACCAAGGAGGGGAACGACGGCTTACCGGAGTGGGAGAAACAACGCCAGTTGAGTTTCCAGACCGTTAGATCACCATTGAACAGGCATGATTGTTGGGTAACGTAGTAATTTCAAAAAAAAAAACTACGCACACGCAAGATCATGGTGATGGCATAGCAACGAGAGGGGAGAGTATTGTCTACGTACACTAGTAGACCGTTAAGCGGAAGCGTTATGACAACGCGGTTGATGTAGTCGTACGTCTTCACGAATCGACCGATCCAAGCACCGAATGTACGGCACCTCCGTGTTCAGCACACGTTCAGCTCGATGACGTTCCCCGGGCTCCAATCCAGCTAAGCGTCGGGGATGAGTTCCGTCAGCACGACGGCATGGTGACGATGATGATGTTTTACCGGCGCAGGGCTTCGCCTAAACTCCGCGACGATATGACTGAGGTGGAATATGGTGGAGGGGGGCACCGCACACGGCTAAGGAACGATCCGTAGATCAACTTGTGTGTCTATGGGGTGCCCCCCTCCCCGTATATAAAGGGGGAGAGGAGGAGGGGGCCGGCCTAAGGGGAGGCGCGCCCTAGGAGGGGGAAACCTACTCCAAGTAGGTTTGCCCCCTCCCTTTCCTATTCCAAGAAGGAGGGGAAGGAAAG
>NC_041386.1:667827044-667834257 GCF_002162155.2 Triticum dicoccoides | reverse complement strand
TGTCCTATTTGGACTCAAGGGGAGGGGGCGCGCCTCTTGCCCTGGCCGGCCCCTCTCTCTCTCCACTAGGGCCCATCAAGGCCCATTACTTCCCAGGGGGGTTCCGGTAACCCTCCGGTACTCCGGTTTTTCTCTGAAAACACCCGGAACACTTCCGGTGTCCGAATATAGTCATCCAATATATCAATCTTTATGTCTTGACCATTTCGAGACTCCTCGTCATGTCCGTGATCACATCCGGGACTCCGAACAACTTTCGGTACATCAAAACTTATAAACTCATAATAAAACTGTCATCGTAACGTTAAGCGTGCGGACCCTACGGGTTCGAGAACTATGTAGACATGACCTAGAACTATTCTAGGTCAATAACCAATAGCGGAACCTGGATGTTCATATTGGTTCCCACATATTCTACGAAGATCTTTTATCGGTCAAATCGCATAACAACATACGTTGTTCCCTTTGTCATCGGTATGTTACTTGCCCGAGATTCGATCGTCGGTATCCAATACCTAGTTCAATCTCGTTACCGGCAAGTCTCTTTACTCATTACGTAATGCTTCATCTCATAACTAACTCATTAGTTACAATGCTTGCAAGGCTTAGGTGATGAGTATTACCGAGAGGGCCCAGAGATACCTCTCCGACAATCGGAGTGACAAAACCTAATCTCGAAATACGCCAACTCAACATGTACCTTCGGAGACACCTGTAGTACTCCTTTATAATCACCCAGTTACGTTGTGACGTTTGGTAGTACCCAAAGTGTTCCTTCGGTAAACGGGAGTTGCATAATTCTCATAGTTACAGGAACATGTGTAAGTCATGAAGAAAGCAATAGCAGTATACTCAACGATCAAGTGCTAGGCTAACGGAATGGGTCATGTCAATCACATTATTCTTGTAATGATGTGATCCCATTAATCAAATGACAACACATGTCTATGGTTAGGAAACATAACCATCTTTGATTAATGAGCTAGTCAAGTAGAGGCATACTATTGACTATATGTTTGTCTATGTATTCACACATGTATCATGTTTCCGGTTAATAAAATTCTAGCATGAATAATAAACATTTATCATGATATGAGGAAATAAATAATAACTTTATTATTGCCTCTAGGGCATATTTCCTTCAGTCTCCCACTTGCACTAGAGTCAATAATCTAGTTCACATCACCATGTGATTTAACACCAATATTCACATCTGTATGTGATTAATACTAATAGTTCACATCGTCATGTGATCAAAAACCCAAAGGGTTTTACTAGAGTCAATAATCTAGTTCACATCGCTATGTGATTAATACCCAAAGAGTACTAAGGTATGATCATGTTTTGCTTGTGAAAGAAGTTTAGTCAACGGGTCTGTCACATTCAGAACCGTATGTATTTTGCAAATATTCTATGTCTACAATGCTCTACACGGAGCTACTCTAACTAATTGCTCCCACTTTTAATATGTATCCAGATTGAGACTTAGAGTCATCTGGATCGGTGTAAAAGCTTGTATCGTTGTAACTTTTACGACGAGCTCTTTTATCACTTCCATTATCGAGAAACATATCCTTATTCCACTAAGGATAATTTTGACCGATGTCCAGTGATCTACTCCTAGATCACTATTGTACTCCCTTGCCAAATCAGGGCAGAGTATACAATAGGCCTAGTCCATAGCATAGCATACATTTATAGAACCTATGACTGATGCATAGGGAATGACTTTCATTCTCTTTCTATTTTCTGCTGTGGTCGGGATTTGAGTCTTACTCAATTTCATACCTTTGCAACACAGGCAAGAACTCTTTCTTTGACTGTTCCATTTTGAACTACTTCAAAATCTTGTCAAGGTATGTACTCATTGAAAATCTTATCAAGCGTCTTGATCTATCTCAATAGATCTTGATGCTCAATATGTAAGTAGCTTTACTAAAGTCTTTCTTTTGAAAGAACTTCTTTCAAACACTCCTTTATGCTTTGCAGAATAATTCTACATTATTTCCGATCAACAATATGTCATTCACATATACTTATCAGAAATGTTGTAGTGCTCCCACTCACTTTCTTGTAAATACAGGCCTTTCCAAAAGTCTGTATAAAACCATATGCTTTGATCAACTCATCAAAGCGTATATTCCAACTCTGAGATGCTTGCACCAGTCCATTGATGGATTGCTGGAGCTTGCACATTTTGTTAGCACCTTTAGGATTAGCAAAACCTTCTGGTTGCATCATATACAACTCTTGTTTAAAAATCCATTAAGGAATGCAGTTTTGACATCCATTTGACAGATTTCATAAAATGTGGCAATTGCTAACATGATTCAGACAGACTTAAGCATCGATACGAGTGAGAAAATCTCATCGTATTCAACACCTTGAACTTGTCGAAAACTTTTTGCAACAAGTCGAGCTTAGTAGATAGTAACACTACTGTCAGTGTCCGTCTTACTCTTGAAGATCCATTTATTTAACATGGCTTGCTGATCATCGAGCAAGTCAATCAAAGTCCATACTTTGTTCTCATACATGGATCATATCTTAGATTTTATGGCCTCAAGCCATTTCGTGGAATCTGGGCTCATCATCGCTTCCTCATATTTCGTAGGTTCATCATGGTCTAGTAACATGACTTCCAGAACATGATTACCGTACCACTATGGTGCGGATCTTACTCTGGAAGACCTACGAGGTTTGGTAGCAACTTGATCTGAAGTTTCATGATCATCATCATTAACTTCCTCACTAATTAGTGTAGGAATCACTGGAACTGATTCTGTGATGAACTACTTTCCAATAAGGGAGAAGGTACAATTACCTCATCAAGTTCTACTTTCCTCCCACTCACTTCTTTCGAGAGAAACTTCTTCTCTAGAAAGGATCCATCTTAGCAACGAAACTTGCTTTCGGATCTGTGATAGAAGGTGTACCCAATAGTTACCTTTGGGTATTCTATGAAGACGCACTTCTCCGATTTGGGTTTGAGCTTATCATGCTGAAACTTTTTCACATAAGTATCGCAGCCCCAAACTTTAAGAAACGACAACTTTGGTTTCTTGCTAAACCACAGTTCATAAGGCGTCGTCTCAACGGATTTTGATGGTGCCCTTTTTAACGTGAATGCAGCTGTCTCTAATGCACAACCCCAAAACGATAGTGGTAAACCGATAAGAGACATCATAGATCGCACCATATCCAATAAAGTGCGGTTACGACGTTCGGACACACCATAATGCTGTAGCGTTCCAGGTGGCATGAGTTTGTGAAACTATTCCTCATTGTTTTAATTGAAGACCAAACTCATAACTCAAATATTCGTCTCCATGATCAGATCGTAGAAACTTTATTTTCTTGTTACGATGATTCTCCACTTCACTCTGAACTTCTTTGAACTTTTCAAATGTTTCAGACTTATGTTTCATCAAGTAGATATACCCATATCTGCTCAAATCATTTTGTGAAGGTCAGAAAATAACGATACTTGCCACGAGCATCAACACTCATTGGGTCGCATACATCGGTATGTATTATTTCCAATAAGTCACTAGCTTGTTCCATTGTTCCGGAGAACGGAGTTTTTAGTCATCTTGCCCAAAAGGCACGGTTCGCAAGCATCAAATGATTCATAACCAAGTGATTCCAAAAATCCATCTTTATGGAGTTTCTTCATGCGCTTTACACCGATATGACCCAAACGGCAGTGCCACAAATAAGTTGCACTATCGTTATCAACTTTGCATCTTTTGGCATCAATATTATGAATATGTGTATCACTACGACCGAGATCCAAAAACTATTTTCATTGGGTGTATGACCATCAAAGGTTTTATTCATTTAAACAGAACAACAATTATTCTCTGATTTTAAATGAATAACCGTATTGTAATAAACATGATCAAATCATATTCATGCTCAACGCAAACACCAAATAACATTTATTTAGGTTCAACACTAATCTCGAAAGTATAGGGAGTGTGCGATGATGATCATATCAATCTTGGAACCACTTCCAACATACATCGTCACTTCACCCTCAACTAGTTTCTGTTTATTCTGTAACTCCTGTTTCGAGTTACTAACTTAGCAACCGAACAAGTATCAAATACTCAGGGGTTACTATAAACACTAGTAAGGTACACATCAATAACATGTATATCAAATATACCCTTGTTCACTTTGCCATCCTTCTTATCCACCAAATATTCAAGGCATTTCCGCTTCTAGTGACCATTTCCTTTGCAGTGTAAGCACTCAGTTTCAGGCTTTGGTTTAGCTTTGGGCTTCTTCATGGGAGTGACAACTTGCTTGTCATTCTACTTGAAGTTCCTCTTTCTTTCCCTTTGCCCTTTTTCTTTAAAACTAGTGATCTTATCAACCATCAACACTTGATGCTCTTTCTTGATTTCTAACTTCATTGATTTCAATCATCACGAAGCGCTCGGGAATCGTTTTCGTCATCCCTTGCATACTATAGTTCATCACAAAGTTCTACTAACTTGGTGATGGTGACTAGAGAATTCTGTCAATCACTATCTTATCTGGAAGATTAACTCCCACTTGATTCAAGCGATTGAAGTACCCAGACAATCTGAGCACATGCTCACTAGTTGAGCGATTCTCCTCCATCTTTTAGCCATAGAACTTGTTGGAGACTTCATATCTCTCAACTCGGGTATTTGCTGGAAATATTAACTTCAACTCTTGGAACATCTCATATGGTCCATGACATTCAAAACGTCTTTGAAGTCCCGATTCGAAGCCGTTAAGCATGGTGCACTAAACTATCAAGTAGTCATCATATTGAGCTAGCCAAACGTTCATAACGTCTGCATCTGCTCCTGCAATAGGTCTGTCACCTAGCGGTGCATTAAGGACATAATTCTTCTGTGCAGCAATGAGGATAAACCTCAGATCACGGATCCAATCCGCATCATTGCTACTAACATCTTTCAACACAATTTTCTCTAGGAACATATCGAAATAAACATATGAAAGCAACAACGCAAGCTATTGATCTACAACATAATTTGCAAAATACTACCAGGACTAAGTTCATGATAAATTTAAGTACAATTAATCATATTACTTAAGAACTCCCACTTAGACAGACATCTCTCTAGTCATCTAAGTGATCACGTGATCCAAATCAACTAAACCATGTCGTAGCCACACTTCGCAAGGACCGGACGTAGCCACACTTGGTTCAACTAAAGTTGGAGAAACTGAAACCCGCTAGTCACCTGTGTGCAAAGCACGGCGGTAAAACCAGTCTCGCGTAAGCGTACGCGTAATGTCGGTCCGGGCCGCTTCATCCAACAATACCGCCGAACCAAGGTATGGCATGCTGGTAAGCAGTATGACTTGTATCGCCCACAACTCACTTGTGTTCTACTCGTGCATATAACATCAACACATAAAACCTAGGCTCGGATGCCACTGTTGGGTAACGTAGTAATTTCAAAAAAAAAATCCTATGCACATGCAAGATCATGGTGATGGCATAGCAACGAGAGGGGAGAGTATTGTCTACGTACCCTCGTAGACCGTTAAGCGGAAGCGTTATGACAACGCGGTTGATGTAGTCGTACGTCTTCACGAATCGACCGATCCAAGCACCGAACGTACAGCACCTTCGTGTTCAGCACACGTTCAGCTCGATGACGTTCCCCGGGCTCCAATCCAGCTAAGCGTCGGGGATGAATTCCGTCAGCACGACGACGTGGTGACGATGATGATGTTCTACCAGGGCAGGGCTTCTCCTAAACTCCGCGACGATATGACCGAGGTGGAATATGGTGGAGGGGGGCACCGCACACGGCTAAGGAACGATCCGTAGATCAACTTGTGTGTCTATGGGGTGCCCCCTCCCCGTATATAAAGGGGGAGAGGAGGAGGGGGCCGGCCTAAGGGGAGGCGCGCCCTAGGAGGGGGAAACCTACTGCAAGTAGGTTTGCCCCCTCCCTTTCCTATTCCAAGAAGGAGGGGGAAGGAAAGAGTGGGAGAGGGGGAAGGCAAGGGGGGCGCCCCCCCCCCCCCTTCCTTGTCCTATTCGGACTCAAGGGGAGTGGGCGCGCCTCTTGCCCTGGCCGGCCCCTCTCTCTCTCCACTAGGGCCCATCAAGGCCCATTACTTCCCGGGGGGGTTCCGGTAACCCTCCGGTACTCCGGTTTTTCTCCGAAAACACCCGGAACACTTCCGGTGTCCGAATATAGTCATCCAATATATCAATCTTTATGTCTTGACCATTTCGAGACTCCTCGTCATGTCCGTGATCACATCCGGGACTCCGAACAACCTTCGGTACATCAAAACTTATAAACTCATAACAAAACTGTCATCGTAACGTTAAGTGTGTGGACCCTACGGGTTCGAGAACTATGTAGACATGACCTAGAACTATTCTAGGTCAATAACCAATAGCGGAACCTGGATGTTCATATTGGTTCCCACATATTCTACGAAGATCTTTTATCGGTCAAATCGCATAACAACATACGTTGTTCCCTTTGTCATCGGTATGTTACTTGCCCGAGATTCGATCGTCGGTATCCAATACCTAGTTCAATCTCGTTACCGGCAAGTCTCTTTACTCGTTACGTAATGCTTCATCTCATAACTAACTCATTAGTTACAATGCTTGCAAGGCTTAGGTGATGAGTATTACCGAGAGGGCCCAGAGATACCTCTCCGACAATCGGAGTGACAAAACCTAATTTCGAAATACGCCAACTCAACATGTACCTTCGGAGACACCTGTAGTACTCCTTTATAATCACCCAGTTACGTTGTGACGTTTGGTAGTACCCAAAGTGTTCCTCCGGTAAATGGGAGTTGCATAATTCTCATAGTTACAGGAACATGTATAAGTCATGAAGAAAGCAATAGCAGTATACTAAACGATCAAGTGCTAGGCTAACGAAATGGGTCATGTCAATCACATTATTCTTCTAATGATGGGATCCCATTAATCAAATGACAACACATGTTATGGTTAGGAAACATAACCATCTTTGATTAATGAGCTAGTCAAGTAGAGGCATACTAGTGACTATATGTTTGTCTATGTATTCACACATGTATCATGTTTCCGGTTAATACAATTCTAGCATGAATAATAAACATTTATCATGATATGAGGAAATAAATAATAACTTTATTATTGCCTCTAGGGCATATTTCCTTCAATGATCGTGTGTGCACTCCCTCC
>NC_041386.1:667783908-667826693 GCF_002162155.2 Triticum dicoccoides | reverse complement strand
CGCCCTCCATCCTTCCCCCTTGCCATGAATCAACGCCGGTTGGACTGACTGCTTTCGTCTCCATGGAAGACGGGCGGTGCTATGGCGCACGCCTCGCTACCTCGCCCCACCCTCCCCTCGCCACCTTCCAAAGTCGTGCTACCACCGCCCAATGCCAACTCATTAAATCCACTAACCTCTTGTTCTTCGGCGCCAGCAACCCCTTCATCCCTCAAACTCGAATCACCAACCCTCTACATTGGCTCCCCCCGGGATGACACCATTTATTGCCGCTCGCAGCACCATCCCCTTCTCCGGTCCGATGTTGGCCTGCCGGGGTCGGCACTCCTGGCCACCGCTCATCATGTCACCTCCGTTTTCGACCTCGGCGGAATCGCCTGACGCGCGTGAAATTTCAGGCAGCAGATGTTTTGCAATCAAAAGAGAAACTAAAATGGACAAAAGACATGCACGCTCCTTTAGGCGAGAAAGGAAGACATAATAATGCGTAGGTATGCTAGCCACGGGATGCACAGCCAGGACGATCATGGTTCATGGAGTAGGAGCAATATAGAAACACCAGTGGGAGTGGGCTTTGTCCGGTGGAATGTTTGACCGCCGGACGGCCGGACGGCCGGGGCAAAGCGCCCCTCGCCTTGGCTCGCCGCTGACCGGGCTGCACGTGCGGTCGACATGCCCCCGCTGGCGCCGCTGCCTCGGGATTCCGCGCCACGCTGCCACATGCCTGCGAACTCCTGCGCGCGTACGTGCGTACGTGCGTGCCTGCCATGCCAGCTCCGCACGGCGGGCATCCTTCTTCCCTTCGCCGCCGGCTTCGTCGTGTTCGCGCGCGGGCGCGGCGACCGAGGGAAGGAAGGGTACGTTTCACTGTCATTAGCATAATATACGCGCGTTGTCGCCTGCTCTGCTAGCTGCTTAAACTAATCTGGTCTAGTCGATCGCCCATGTCCATGATTACGCCCGCAAGTGCACGTCGCCGGTCAGCCGCCGGACCCGGATTTCCTGCGCTTCGGTTCTTGTTTAGCCGGAGCTAGAGATCGCATGGTCTGTTTACACTGCCGTGCCTACAGAATACTGGTATGCCATAGATGAAGGTGTGGCGACTGGCCATTTTTGTAGGGGGAGGAGATTTCTACAAATACATACTGTAGTGATCAATCGACCTGATAACAATCATTTGAAGCGCATTCACGTGCTTTTGGAAACCCATTTCGACTCTGTCATGTTTGCATGCACAGCTCACCGATCGAAGCAAACAAACAAATACTAGTACACATCAGGAGCACGGATGGATGCACGCAGCTTCCTAGCAACACGCATCTTCGCTGCACGTACGCAATTATTGAGATAATCTATGTATACGCATCCAGGCGTACTCGAATACTACTGGACCGTTGATCGATCGATCTGCTAAGAGATGCGTGAGAAGAGAAATGATTACCGGCCACCCGCAACAACAAAAAATGATTACCAGCGACCATGGATCACATGCAGGGCCAGGAAGAGCAGAGATAGATCGAGGCATGTGCACCAGGAATAATTCAGCAGTTACCCATCGACCGGTCCAGCCTACGGAAAGGTAGTTGCCTTAGCAAACGGCAACTTGGTCGATCGGGCGGGCGAGCAGGCACACCACACATGCACGGCCGGTGTCTTTGACAGCCCGGCCATGTTGGCCAAATCAATACGACTATACGAGTTGCTGCTACCGGCACACGAGATAACCCTAGGCAGTGTGTGGGGTATATTAGAACATCTCCAGCCGGCCACCTCAAACCCACCTCATACACCCGGGCGGGCCTTGGCGGCGGCGGAGATGTGAGGCGGATGGCGCAGAGAAGAAAGAAGAGAGGAGATAGCAAATGGATTCGACGGGTCTTGGTGGTGGATTCGGTGCAACTTGGGGCGGGACGGGCTATCGGGTCCGACGTGATGGGCATTGCCCGGGCGCCTCATATCCCCTTCATATTTGGGCTGGATATGAGGGGTGCCAGCCAGCCCGGGCGTCTAAAGCCCGTTCAAGGTGCCCGTCTGGATGAAAATTTTACGATCGGACAGTGACCGGGCGATCTACCCGGATGTATGAGGCTGGTTTGAGGCGCCCCACTGTAGATGCTCTAAGTCTAGCATCTCTCTTTCTGCACCCTCATCCACCTCGTCTGATGTACCACACTGCCACATTGTTTCTGACTAGTAGCTCGTTTATATACAAACGTTAACTGCAATTTCCACGGGTGCGTTGGTCCAATCGATGCAAAGCGGAATGATTCGGTGGTACCGTCAGGTAACTCCAACCAACAATTCTTCGGGTTGGTTGCGAGCGAGATCTGCTACAACGATCCACCGAAAAAAAAGAGGGAGATCTGCGACGGTCGACACATCTGGTCCGGGGGTGGGCGGTGCGCAACTGTACAACGATCGACGAACGTCTCCATACATCCGATAGCAACGGAGAGCTAACTAACGCCGAGCTGGCCGTCACGTTACATGCTAGCTAGTACCATTGTTGCTGCCACTAATCCTACCACCTGGCTGGTTCATCGTTCGTAAGTTTCACACGTTCATACGCACCGGCCTCCAATTATACTACATACTACCCCCTCCATCCGAAAAACTTGTCTCAAGCTTGTTCCTCAAATGGATGTATCTAGCACTAACTTGGTGCTAAATACATCCAGTTGAGGGACAAGTTTTTGCGGACGGAGGAAGTACGTACCACCCAACCAACTTTTACATATCCTTCCAAATAAAGGTACTGCAGCGTACTGTAGATAGTGCAGTGCGTAGTATTATAACGATTTTTTTCCTGCTTCTTGGCACTAGTAGCAGCAGCAGCAGCCAATGATGAGGCGAGCAGAGCAACCGTCCAGCCGTGTCGTCCGTCCAACTGAAGAAGGACCGATGAATGGATCGGTCCAACCAAAACCAATAATAATCAATCATAAGCTCGGCCTGGTACAAGTGGGGCGAATGATTGGGCCGACCGATGCGCACGACCGCCCCGCCTCCACCGCTCCACGGGTGCCGGCACATGGCCAGTCCCCGCCAGCCTCGTACATCTGGGCCCGAACGGTCGCCTCCCGCCCCCCATCATTGGACGCACGTGAGGGACAGCTCCTACACCACACGGACCTGCGCCACCCCCACCACGTCTCTCCTCGCCCATGTGTCCTCCTGGCCTCACTGTTCCTGCAGGATGTGTTGCGGATGCATGGGATAGGATGAAACTGCGCCAACCAGATCGATCAGATCAGATCCGAATCAAATGGGATGTACACGCACTACACTTCTGTCACCCCTTCACCAAATGCATGCACCGCTAGCTTGTTTGGTGGAACTCATGCACGCTATGCGTTTGTTTTCTCATAAAATGAAGAAGAAATTAGCGCATATACTCCCTACTGCAGTGGCGAGTCCAGTAGCTAGGCTTAAACAGGCTCTAGCCTACCCTCAAAAAAAGCATTTTACTTTTACTACTACACATCATCTCAGCCCAGCAGCCCAATACGGCAACAGCCCAACTGCTAAATGCCCTAGAGCCATTGCGAACAGTAGCAGTAGAGCATATCTCTCCCTGAGCGAACAGAAGTGCAGTCCATTTTTTCACAATAGATGGCTAGACTCGTTTCAAAAAATCCAAAAATAATACACTAAAAACTACATGCTTTCAATAGTATCATGGAAAAATTTGAGCACATTTGGACAAATGGACTAGGAGATTATGGCTATTTAGCTAAGAGCATTTACAACTGGGCGCCTCAAATCCGCCTGAAACGTCCGGGTGGACGGTCCGGTCACTGACCGATAACGAAATTTCTATCCAGACAGGCGTCTCAAACAGGCTTCAAACGCCTAGGCCGTCCGGCGCCCCTCATATCCAGCCCAATTATAGGATGGATATGGGACGGCCTAGGCGCGTCCGCCACGTCAGCCCAGCCCACCACGAGCCCACTCCGTCCCCACAAATATCCCCAATCCAGAAACCCTACATCACTCCGCTCTCGCTCTGTCTCTTCTTCCCCTCCCCTGATTTCTTTGATTTGATCCAGTTAGACGACTCCGGCGACCATGTCGAGCTCCGGTAGCCGCTCCGACTCCGACCTCGACATCAACAAGGAGTTGCATCGTTTAGTATGGATATAGGATCGGATATGAGGTAAGTGGATGTGGACGAGAAATATGAGGACTGAACGGTCAGTGCCCGCGGACGCGTCCGTGGCCATTTGTGGGCCCGAATTTGCCTAGTCCGACTGAAGATGCTCTAAGCAGATACAAAATTTGGTTCAAAAATGCGGCAAATACTACATTTTCTAGTAGTATTCTCGGAAGGTTGACAAATGGACTAGGAAATTATTGCTATTTAGCTAAGCAGATTTAAAATTTTGTTCCAAAATTAATATGTTTAAAAAATATCAGAAAAAATTATTAAATACTACATGTTTCCAGTAGTAATATGGGAAAATCTCAACATTGGAGAAAGGAATTACGACATGAAGTTTTTTTTTCTTCAAACGAATGTTTTATTTTTTTTCACGTTAACTTTGAGCCCACCCTTCATTTTCGTCCTGCATTCGCCACTGCCCTACTGTACTGTACTGTACTACTGCAGCAGCTGCGTATAAATACTGATACTCCAGAAATGGTTTCGTGTGAGCACTTCCGTTTTCAGATTAAAGGTGGCATAAAGTACACTATACTACGTAGTAGTATGTTGGAGTAGAAGCTTGTGAGAGATTGGATTACTTACCAAGAAAAGATGGAGAATGGCGCTGATGGAGACGGTGCCATGCAGCTGAATGAATCACATAACCAATTATTGACACGCACCTGATACTCTACCTCACTAGTACTACTTTTTTTTTTCTTCCCTTGTGTCCAAATAAACATGATTACACACCCTCAGTGCTTTCGGTTCAACAGAATCTCTCATGTCTCAACCTACCATTTCATAATACTAACAATCACAACTAACACAACACATATGTACTAACACAACACATATGTATGTAGTACTGACTGACTTCTTCATCAGTGGAATGCTGTTCGTCTTTTCTTGATTGATTGGCCACCTCTATCACCTACTTGCCATAAGTACTCTATGATTTCTTATAGTAATTATTAAAATGCATGAGTGCTGCTCACTCAGCTAGCATATGCATATGCAATGAAACTAATAGCTAATAATTTGAGGATAAAAGAAGCGCCCACTTGAGCCGACAACAACATCTAGGGCGCTTGAACGCCACCCTACACCATTATTCAAACACCCCATCTCCTCTTGCTCTTGCTCTTGCTCTGCCATGATGCAGCTTTCAGTACAAGACTGCCCATGTCCTCCCTGTCATGCCAAGATACATAAACATGGGACCTATCATTGCGTCCATGCATACCACTTCCCTCCATCTACATCTGCACTGCACAATCGAAATAAAGGGCCAAAAAGTTAATGACGACGCAAACTACGTACATGGGAACTAGAATTAAATCCAGCTAAGCTTCCACCCTAAGTGATTGTGACTGCAACCTTTACAAAAAGCGTGGAAGCTAGATCGCTTCATAAGTTATGTTCTTGCGTGGCGGTTCACAAGTTTTTGAGTCGGGTGGACCAGTATCTGCACTGCAACAGTTTTTCACTAAAATCAAGGTTAATCGGAGCTTTCAGGATAGGCATAGCTTTGTCGGGTGGACCAGTATTACAAGTAGTGTACTGAGTTCCGTTGTAGCAGTGTAAAATGATCAATCAAATTGCTTTGCAACAGAACAAGAATTTTTAGGTGTGAATAAAATATCCAAATAATGATTAAATTCTCTAATCATTATTCTTATACTTACAACATTTTCCTTAACTACATGTTCTCGTGGGCGTGTGAAGGTTGGATCATTTCTATCTATGCTACTCTTCAACGGCAGCCGTTGTTGTCCTGCCGCGTTGGTCCTATGGGACCTTAGCACAACGACCTCCCGGCTGTCTACTACCACAAGTTTTGCCCTGCTCCGGCGAGGGAAGGGCGATGACGGCAGCTAGCCTTCGGCTCGCTTCAGTGCTTGTAGTCGTCGCTATGTGGTCTACGGACCTGGATGTAATTTTTATTATTTTCGGTGTTCATTATATTACCGTGATTAAAGATGAATAAATTGGAAGTTTTCTCGCAAAAAAAACCCTACTTAAGTTGTGACTCGACAACATTGTTTGTTGTTGCGAAAAAATATCGGTCATTGTTCACCCAAAGATTAAAATAGCCACCTGATGCCCTGTCAGATGCCACCACTTTTATCCACCTTTTTTTTGCTCCCAGCATAGCATATATCCCGAAACTTTATAAATATACTCCCTCCGTTCCCAAATACTTGTCTTTCTAGGCATTTTAAATGGACTCAACATACGGATGTATGTAGACATATTTTAAAGTGTAGATTCACTCATTTTGCGCCGTATGTAGTCACTTGTTGAAATCTCTAGAAAGACAAGTATTTAGGAACGGAGGGAGTAGTAGTAAGTGGAGAAAATGTCATGTGTTGATATTAGAAATAAATTTATAGTGGTGATGGAACGCGCAAAGCAAGCTCAACTCGTAGTAGGATGCAATCATTTGGTGCGTGTGCGTCAGGCCAAAAGTGCAAGGTCCCACGTTTCCAAGGCAGTGAGTGCAATGGCAAACAAGGGCAACCACTATGGACTGAGAGGCAGGCATGGCCCATCCAATAATAATCGGAAATGTTAACGCCCACACGTGTGGGCGTTGATCATCTCGACCACACGCATCCATCACCGTTCAGTACTATATGCACGAATCTTGACACAATTTGGCTGATTTTCTGTGCCACGTAGGACAAGGCGTGTGTGTGGTGTGTGACATAGTTCGCCCACACATCCGTTTACCACACGGAGGGGCCGGTGTGTGGGCGTTTAGCAGGTCACCCACACACCAGTTTCCAGGCACGCACAAGGGCTGGTGTGTGGGCATTTGCCATCTCGCCCACACGCCCGTCTCCTCTCCCACACGTAAGCTGCTAGTTGCCATGTGTTTTTGCAGCGCATATGGCAACTGCCTGTAGTGTGCTTTATAAGCAGGTGGCAACTCTCTTTTTTTACCCGAGTTGCCATGTGTTTTTGCAGGGTACACGGCAACTGCCTAGTATGCACGTAAGCAGATGGCAACTGTCTTTTACCGAGTTGCCATGTGTTTTTGCATGGTACATGGCAACTGCCCCAACGTGCACGTACATGGCAACTGCCCTAACGTGCACGTAAGCAGATGGCAACTCTTCCTTTTTACATGGCAACTGCCCTAGCATGCTTGTGAGCACATGACAACTCTCTCAACCGCCTAGTGTTAGTATGTGGCAACTCCTAAAGTTATGAAATCATGGCAACTACATTAGATCAGACCATACATGGCAACTGCAGTTGAGCAACCATGGCAACTGCAGTTGTCCGACATGGCAACCGTAGTTCAACGACATGGCAACCGCAGATAAACGAATATGGACGAGGGTCTGGACCATGGCAACTGCGGGCGCGCGGTGGCGTCACGCGTCGCGTGCGGGACCAGAAGGGTACAAGGCCTGACATACAGGCGTGTGGGCATTATCAACTTCGCCCACACGCACGCGTGTGAGAGGGTTCAGGAGGAAAAAAAAGATGTGTGTGGGCATTAGTTGTTTTGCCCGCACGTAGATGTGTGGGCCGGTTACTGTCCATGCCACACGAGGCGTGTGGCACAACTACCCGATACACCACACGTGTGGCAGTTATCGGGTAATTGAGTTGGATCCGAGATCGCATAGATAGAGCAGAAAAGGCTGAGATTAAACTGAATAATAATGACAGTATCAATCAAAATATAAAAAAGGACAACTAAATGCCCTGTAAATAGCTGATACTTACTCCGTTCGTTCCCAAATATTTGTCTTTTTAGACATGTCAAAAGGACTACAACATATGAATGCATGTAGACATATATTAGAGTGTAGATTCACTCATTTTACTTCGTATGTAGTCATTTGTTGAAATCTTAAAAAAAACAAATATTTAGGAACGGAGGGAGTAGTTTAGTTGACGTATGTGCGCACCACTGACAGTTAACCAACGTCCATAGCTGATATTTACCTTCTTGCAGCTGATTATTTTACACATAATAGAAAATAATTGAAATTTACTACTGTACATTGATCCACAAAATTAGGCTCGGGTAATATTTTTATTTTTACATACTAGTAACCTTTTGTTTTTTGAAGTTATCGATGAAAAAAAAAACGTCATGTATGGTTACTTGATTGCGGTAATTTTAGGTTCGGATGGACGAGTGAAATGGGAAAATGGGAATACAAATACAGTAATTTAAGTACAGCAGTGGAGTGATTGGCGTCCCCAATGATTGCGGGGAGGTTGTGGGTGGTGTCAGGAAAAGTGCCGGCAAAGCGAGGCGCACGGCCGGGCCGGTGGGCCACCCCTGTCCTAATTTTCCACCATGTCAATTTACAGGTGGGCCCCGCCCCAGGGGCTCTCTCTCGGTGCGCTGGAAATCATCATGGGCCTTCGCTTTCTTTTTCTTTCCTCCTCGGTTGAGGGCGAGCACCCCGCCTGGCTCGGTTGGTCTCATGAGCCGTCGATCCAGCGTGAGCCGGCTCGGTCGACGCACTCAGCTGCAGTATGGCTCGATCCTAAGCTGTCTTTTTTTCTTTCATCTTTTGGGGGAGAGCAATTCATTAATTAAGTGATAACAGTTTTTTCTTCGGAAAAACTTTCAATCTATTCATCTTCAATCATGGTAGTACAACGAACACTAGAAATAATAAAAATTACATCCAGATTCATAGTCCACCTAGCGGCGACTACAAGCACTGAAGCCAGCCGAAGGCGTGCCACTGTCATCTCCCCTCCCTCGCCTGAGCCGGGCAAACCTTGTTGTAGTAGACAGTTAAAAAGTCGTCGTGCTAAGGCCCCATAGAATCAGCAACCGCCGCGGATGAAGAGTGTAGATCAGAAGGATCCAACCTGAAGGCACACGAACGAAAACAAACGACGAATAGATTTGAGCAAATCCACCAAAGACAGATCCGCCGGAGACACACCTCCACACGCCCACCGATGATGCTCGACACATCACCGGAACAGGGGCTAGATGGGGAGACCTTTATTCCATCTTCAGGGAGTCGCCGCCGTCTCGTCTTCCTGAGCAGGACACAAACCCTAACAAAGCTCAAAAAAAATATCTAAAAATGGAGTCCTCCCACAGGCAAAGACCGAGATCCACTCTGCCTCCATGGCTCTAAGGCCACCGGAGACGGGACGGACCGGCGCCGGCACCGGCGCCGGCGGGAGGCGGAGAACCCTAGCTTTTTGGGCGGTGACGGCCAGCTAGGTCGCGTACGTGAACATGCCGGGCGTTTTGTTTGGGGTAGTGTAACAGTTTTACAATCATGACTAATGATAGTGCTAATCTCCTGTGGTACGTCTGCGAGCCAACACGCTGTTCGCTTCTGGCCACAGCCAATTGTTGCCATAGCATGACCAGCTTTCTGTGAACGACTAATCTTCTGGATCTCTACATCCGTTCCTTATGTTCAACGTACAAAACCGCTGAAATATACTAGTTTAAAAAAAACGCTCAATTTTTTTTTTACCGCTGATCTTTTTTTTTTTTGCGATGGATTTACCGCTGATCTTGTTAAGAAGTCCGAATGAGGTTGTTATCGCCATCCGTCCACCCCTACCCAAACCACAGGATTCACGCATGGATGTATGCATAAACCCGGACAGCTGGTTGCTAACCTATATACAATTAATCAACACACAAATTAAAGTAGAATACTCCAGTGCTTAATAATAAAACCGAAGCTATCGGCTGGCCTAAGAACAACACGTACCGATCAATTTGTAATGAGCCACGCAGCTGTAGTTTTGCCAGGGGACATGGACAACCGGCCACCCCAGGAATCCCGACGCGACGTCATTGGCGAATTGACCCGTTCGTGCTCCAATCCACCAATCACCGGGCGCCACCTCGATACCAGCCTACGTACGCGCCCATGCATGCATCGATCCATGCAAATTGTTGGTCCTGTCAGCTCTACGTGCGCTAATCGCGCTCCATCTCGGTTGCTTCATGGCGCGGCAGCCCCACGATTTGTTTGCTTGCGTGTTTCACTCCTCGGAATCGGCGTCGCCGCGACAGGGCCAGAGCCATTCGTTGTCCGTTCTTGGCCAGATCAATAATTACATCGATCGATCGAGTGTGGTATGTGCTTGTGTGTGGTGATGTTGACCGATTAGCTAGTCGACGATTTCCCTAAGAAAAGAAAAGAGCTCGATGATTAGAACTGGTCATGAGCATGCAGCAAGATCCAACGTTTCCGTAGCCGATAACAAAGCAAGTAAGCCGTGTACGTACGTGCGCGGACTAGTTTAGCATTTCGTCGTGTGTCCCAGCAGCTAGCACCATGCGGAATCGGTCCGAATCTTACTTGGGAGGGTTTTGGTACGTGCCAAAAAAGAGTGAGTATATCCTGGACTCGCAGCTGGCCGAGTCTTAATTAATAATTTCAGAAAATAATTGGTGATGATCACTCACATACATAGGGGTCTCTGGGAAACATACGGTTCTAGAAACACTTGAACAATCGTCACCAGTTAAATAAAAAATAAAATGGATGAAGGATATTCGATAAAGGGTGAGTTTTATTAGCTCAAGATAGGGCATCAAGAAGACACATAACACAATGAGCACAGCCGGCCTTTGCATACCTAAGATGCACACAGCCAACACCAACTCACACACATGAAAATACGCCGGAACCTGCAAAGTCATATAGGACCGAAGCTATGCGAAGGCGGCGAAGATATGCCAGGCCGAAATTCACGATGGGGATGGGCCGCGACATTACCCACTGGGAAACTGGTCAGGCCCAAAATTTAAAGGCCGATGGGTCTTCTGGGTCGGCTTTTTAAGAAAATTGGATCAGGGGATCCGATCGGTATCGGCCCACTAGAACAAGCGGGTCAACCCAAATTTAGGTGTCCAGGATGTATTTTTAGTTCTGATATTCTTTGTAGTACTACCTTAATAGTTGATGAACAGATCGGAAGTTTTTCTCGCAAATAAAAAAATTCATTACAATGTACATGTCTTTGCAAGGTTTTTACTCTTGTGCTCATACAAAATTTTGAACATACTAACCTAATATTATTTTTGTTTCGGAGCTACAAAGATGCTACCTTAGAATGCAAACTATTCATGGTAGAAATAGGAAATGAAGATGCATATATTCTTTTTTTTAACAAAAATAATTCTAAATATCTTAACTTACTAATAAGCCCTATAGTCAACGGTTTGCGAGTTGAAATAATATTGTTCTGTAAATGCTCCTTATTCTTGCAATATATTATTAAAATTGGTAGGAGCATGTTGCCTAATGAGACATGAGGCCACTTGGTATTGGATTATTGAGCAACTCCATGTCCCTGAACACATCAGCGGACCGTCAGGGACCAGGTACGGGATAGAGGGGGACCAGCCATTCCCATCTTGAGTTGTAATCCTAGGCACTGAAACATTAAAACATTACTAAAATAGACTTTTTGTATCTCATACGTACATGAATTTTGTCGGTATGCAAGTAGAGGTGAATATATGTGACCATACAAGAACCAAAGAGATTTTCATGGCTCTTTGTGTTGTGTTGAAGGTGCTACACAATTATTATGGGTTGCACAATTCCATCAGAATGTTTGGTCCACGTTGCATCAATTCTGAACATTGGGTGTACGTCTTGAGGTTGTAGACGAGAACGCGTGCAAGGCCGCATCAACTCTCGCACAATCACCCTATCGAGACCACATCACTTTTCTACCTTCCCATCATGGTTGCTTTGAGTGTCGTCACCGCATCCACGTTGATGCCATTCATCAGTTGTGTCCTTGACCTCCCCTGCCGCAACACATCCTCCTTCAATGGCTTGCCTTTAGCCCATCTATACTTTCTCACCGCTGTTGTCGACTCCAAGAGCCATCGGATATCAATGGCATTCTCCTCTGTCTTCAAAGACCACGATCCCATGTCTAGAACATTACCCTAGTATATCACATTCTCGAACTACCTTGGGGTGAGATGACCTACCCATGTGCCCTAGCCATGGGTTGTACCAGAGCATGCCGCAAGATCTTTTGTGATATATAGGCACGAAGTAGCCCACAACAAAAAGTATGCAAGTTGTGTATTTGCGTTTTGATTTGAAAGGCATCATAGGTGCTTATTTCATTGTTTACAAGTAGCATCAAATTTAGTATCCGCCCCTAAGATACACATGATTTCAATTTTTAATGCAAAGATTAGCTAGACAACAAAAGATACAAGCCACCAAAATGCTGGATTGGTATTTCACATTTGACTTTCATGTATTCAAGAATGATATGATACTATGCAGACAACATTAAGTGAATCATTTTACAACACCGATCACCCAAAAGTTAAGAATTATAGTATCATACTTGACTTCCAGTTCATTTCTTTCAGTTGTAAGTATAAACCGAATTTACCATGTCCATTGCATTTATTGCCTAGGTAATTTTGTATGTGCAAATGTGTTGTATAGTTTGTCCTTGATATTCGGTAGTTCTATGGATGTTTTGGAACATACTCCTTGCTAACAATTGGATGATCAGAACATTGTATCAGATTGCAAGTTGTATATTTGGAGCATCGGATTGCTCCCTACCATGTCACTAGTAGAAAAACTACCTAATGTTCAGCTCTTTAGTCCCGGTCTGTAAATGAACCGGCACTAATGATACCATTAGTACCGGTTCGAACGGCTATGCATTAGTCCCGGTTCGTGTTGAACCTTTAGTAGTGGTTCGTGGCACGAACCGGTACTAAGGGGGTGGTGGCCAGCTGGCATCGGGTCGGGGCCCCACGAGCCCCTTTAGTCCCAGTTTGTGACACGAACCGGGACTAAAGGTCTAACCTATAGTGCCGGTTTGTGTCACAAACCGAGACAAAAGGGGTCTAACCTTTAGTCCCGGTTGGAGTCAAAAAAACGGGACTATAGGGCAATTTTCAAACTCTACCCCCCGCCATATCGCCTTTTCTGTTTCAAAGAAACAAAAGAAAATGATAAAAACTTGAAAAATTAAAAAACTTTGACTAGTAGTTAGGGAAATTAAAAAACATAAATTTCAACATGTTTTGCAAAAAAAGTGTTAGAAAAAAGTAAAATGACCATATCTTTAGCATACGATGTCGGAAAAAAATGCGTAATACATCAAAAAAATCAGCACGAAAATCCGCATCTGATTTTGACAGCCATAGGCCTGTTTGCAAATTTTTAGAATATTCAAATTCTAAAAGGAAAAAAAAGATATGCTCAAATTTCAGTTTTTTTGAATTTTTGTTAAATCTGGTCAAACTATGATCAAAATACTTATTCAAGAAATATTAGTGTTACTAAATAATTATTTTAATTTTTTTGAATTTTGATCAAACTATGGTCAAATCTGGCCAAACTACTTATTCAAGAAATATTAGTGTTACTAAATAATAATAATTTTTTAGAATAATAGTTTCAAACTCAAATGGTGAAACGTGTGGCTTCATGCTCAAGCTAAACTCCTGAGGGTTAATAGGATTGACATCTTAGTATTGTCAGATAAACAACAAGTGCAGACTTGGAAACTAGCGGGAATAGAACTTGGAAGTTAAGTGTGCTCAAGCTGGAGTAGTGAGAGGATGGGTGATCGGCTGGGAAGTTAGCCGATTTGGAATGATGAGGGATGATTAGAGCAATGATGAGGGTTGATTAGAGATTAAATCATCGAATAATTCAGAAATTTGAAAATCAGAAGAAAAAATCATTTTCTTTTCAAAAAAACAACTTTTTTAATAAAAAATCTTTAGTACCGGTCGGTGTTACCAACCGGTACTAAAGGTCTCCCAGCCCCCGGCGCGGGCTCGTGCCACGTGGTGGGCCTTTGGCCCCGGTTCATGTTGAACCGGGACTAAAGGTGGGGGTACCTTTAGTCCCCACCCTTTAGTGCCGGTTCCAGAACCGGACTAAAGGTCCTTACGAAACGGTATTAAAGGTCATTTTTGTACTAGTGTGTGCTACCATTCATGTGACAATATTATTTTGGATTGTCGCAATCACATAAGTTTCTTGTGTATTTTATATTACTAATTGCTACTACATTGTTTTCATGTTGCATGAGCCTAGGCTGTAAGAAAATACCAGTAGGATTGGAACTTATGAAGACCCTAAAAATTCCACAGTAGAAAAGACAACCAGGAAGTTAAAATAAGGTGGGAAAATACAATGGGAACTTGAACGAATACTAGAACTACACTATGTTGAAGTGAAATTTGAAACCCAATATGCAGGTGAAAACTTGTAAACAAGAAAAAACATGAATTGACGACATAAATGTGATGCACTCTAATGGCAGATCTCATCGAACGAAGATTCGATTACACTTTTTGCAGAGATGTGCCTGCTAATGTAATGTGATCACATTAGAGCAAGCCAACACGAGGTTGCCGCACACACCAACATTGTACTACTCCCGCAGACCCAATCCCACACCGAGTTCCATTGTGTAAACATGGCCGCGGTATAGACGAGTTTCGCAGGCGCAAGGAAAGGAGGAAAGCTCAAATCGAGCGCAGGAGCATGCACGGTAGCTGGGCGCTATGACGAGGCGAGTGGCATGCAATGGGAACTATTTATCACTATTATTTATTATTTGTTTATAGTTAACTAATATAATAGCTGGATACAATGAGTGCCAGTGAGGAGAAGAGATCCAGCTCTCGATCGAACAAGATCCTCCATGATGAGGAGGCACACAGAGTAACCCATGACGAAAATTCTACTCCCTCCGTTCGGAATTACTTGTCATAGAAATGGATGTATCTAGATGTATTTTAGTTCTAGATTCATCAATTTTCGAGACAAGTAATTCCGAACGGAGGGAGTACAAATTTTGTACTTGTGGCGTGCATCGTTTTCACTTGTTGTAACATGAGGTTTGGTATTTGCCCCTATGACATATCCGATCTCAGGCTTCAATGTAGAAAAGAGGTAGTTGTTGGCAGTTTCTTGGTAGGTTTCATCAAACTGTTGGATTGGTATTTCACATTTGTCTTTCATGTATTGAAGAATGGTATGAACCAATGCAGAGTGCATGAAGTTTGTTATTTTACAACACCAGTCATCCAAACTTGAAGAGTTAACATGTTGTACTCAGCTGTCAGCTCTTTTCTATCAATTGAAGGTATAAATGGAATTCAACAACGTCCACTGCTTTTCTTGCCTTGGGTTTGTATAGTTTTGTCCTTGATATCCACGAGTTCTGATGATGTTTTATTCGCAAAAAAAAAAAAGAGTTCTGATGATGTTTTGCAACATACACACTGTATGGTACTCATACGACCAAAACAGACATTGTAGCCTAATCGCAAGCTATAGCTAGAATTTTTTTTTTTTTTTACAAAGATGTGGCGATCTCATGGACCAAGCAAGCGAAGCACACACGAGACGATACGGGACGAGCGCACGCACCAAAGCTTGTCGTACCCCCGCAGTCCCGCACCGAGTTCCAACGCGTGCGCGTACAGCCAGCCACACGGCCACAACTCAGCCGAGCTCCGCCAGCCGAGGAAACGGCTCGGCTCGGCTCGGCTCGGGTCGGACCGGGTCAAGGCTCAGATCGAGGAAGGCAGCATGCACGGGCGCCATGGGCCATGGCGAGCCATCGAGTGGCGCGCAAGGGGAAAGTATTTATCGCCATTATTTAGCAATTCATTTACGGGCAATGAATATAATAATTGGATGCCGCTGGTGGTAGCGAGGAGAGGAGATCCACCTCCCCCATCCAACCCAACAGCTCATCATTTGCTCGCCCCTCCGCTGCCCTATTTATAGCGCACAACCCCGCCGCCGCATGCCCAGACCAGACCAGATCATCACACCACCACCATCTCCACCACCGGGCACTGCCATCGTCCTCCCTCCCGCTCCGGGGAGCTCCCAGATCGGATCGGGCCGCGCCGGAGAGAGATCGACGATGCATCGCGCCGCCGCCGCCGGCCTCGACCTGGGCCTCGGGCTCGGCCTCGGGCTCGCCTCCCAGGGCAGCCTCACGTCCTCCACCACCACCGCCTCCTCCTCCCCGGCCTCGCACTGGACCGCCGCGCTCAGCTCCGTCGTCGGCCCGCAGGAGTCGTACGGGCTGCACCAGTACGCCGGCCACAACCAGCCGCGGAAGGAGGAGCCGGGGATGAGGACGTCCACGTCGCCCGAGAGCGGCGTCAGCGCCGGCACCAAGAGGGGCCTGGAGCGCACCGGCTCCGGCGTCTCCCGCGCCGCGGGCAGCGACGAGGACGACGACGGCGGCGACGGCGCCGGCGGCCGCAAGAAGCTCCGGCTCTCCAAGGACCAGGCCGCCGTCCTCGAGGAGTGCTTCAAGACGCACAGCACGCTCAACCCCGTAAGTCATCATCCCTTCGCCGTCCTTCTCCGGCGATCCATCCGCCAAGATCGATCGCCAAGTGTTCGTCCATGGATTGCTCGCGATCGCATTGAGCTGACCGAGATTTCCTTATGGCTGTGTGTTTGCAGAAGCAGAAGACGGCGCTGGCGAACCGGCTGGGGCTGCGGCCGCGGCAGGTGGAGGTGTGGTTCCAGAACCGCCGCGCCCGCACCAAGCTGAAGCAGACGGAGGTGGACTGCGAGTACATGAAGCGCTGGTGCGAGCAGCTCGCGGAGCAGAACAAGCGGCTCGAGAAGGAGGTGGCCGAGCTCCGCGCGCTCAAGGCCGCGCCGGCCGTGCACGCCCAGCAGGCCGCCCCCGCCGCCACGCTCACCATGTGCCCCTCCTGCCGCCGCGTCGCCGCCACCACCGCCGGACCGGCCGCCACGCAGCACCAGCACCAGCAGCCGCAGCAGTGCCACCCCAAGCCCGCCGCCCAGCCCGCCGGCAACGTCCTGCCAAGCCACTGCCAGTTCTTCCCCTCCACCACCACCGCCGCCGCCCCCGACCGGTCCGGCAGGCAGCAGGGCGCGTGGAACGGCGCCGCGCAGCCGCTCGTCACCAGAGAGCTCTTCTGAGACGACGAGATCTCGCTCTCGCCGCCGGGGTCCAGCCGAGGCGATTAATTAGGAGATTCGATCAGGCGGCGGTCGATTGGGTCAATCAAGTAATCAATTGGCAAATCAGTCAGCCGATCGCCGGAAAAAGATTTGATTTGGTTTGGTTTGGTTTGGATAGTAGTAATTAGCAGCGCTAGCGATCGATCGATGGTTTGGTTTCGGTTAGTACGTAGTAATTTTCGGTTTGATGGAATTTTCGGTTTGGTTTCCTTTCCTTTTTTCCTTTCGGATTCGATGGAATCGAACCGACGACGAACAAAACAGAAAGAAACAGATTAGTAAGGAGGAACAAATGGCTGTCCGCTTTTTCCTGGACGGCGTGTACCCATCCACCAAACCCTGCCGGTTGTTGGATTAACAGCTTGTTGATTGATTTGTACTACTGCTGCCACCACAAATCCACTAATTCATGATTGGTTGATGAAGGAAATTAATGAAATATCATCTTTCATTCACATTCTCCACTCTTCTCCAACAAGAGTATACTATTCGGAGCCATGTCCTTCTCTTCGTAATTTTATCAACTATTTTGCGATAAAAAGCATAACTAAGCGCCTCGATGAACCTGATCTCCTTTGTGTTTACACATACATATATCATTTGTTGGAGTTTAATTCAATCAAAAAACAGTGACCTGGTTCGAAAAGAATGGTTTTTTCCACGCTAGCTACTACTAGCCTACCACTCATGATGAATCTTGCATCTGAGAGCAGACATGTAGCAACTTGTTTAAGCGAAAGCAACCCACCCACACCTCATTATCATATATTTACAAGCATGTTGAGACAGACAACCGTGCGTGTCTACGACGAGCCCTGGCTGCACACATGCGCCTCGGAGAAGCTTTAGTCCAAAAGCCAATTAACTAGTCCGTAGACAAAGTGAGGGGCTAAAGTCATGGCGAGATCATTAGGAGATCTGATTAGAGTAGACCACCTGCAATCCAGCTTGGTTAGTGCGCATTGGACCTCTGGGTCTGGCCCGAGTTGTTTTCGACCGACAGTTGAATCTCTACGCGATCCGCGCGCGGCGACCAAAGTTTAATCGCTTCCTTTGCTTTCGCTTCCGGCCTTTTCATCAGTTGTGCTCGATCGCAGCAAGTCGCAGGTCGCAACAGCTTGTGATGTCGATGGTGAGTGGATGGAAGAGGGAGGGCTGACCTAACTAAGTGACGGCAAGATCAATTCAGATGGCTGCATAGATGGATGGAACGGCAGCAACTCGCTTGATTTGTTGGCTTCTTGTTAGGCTTATTAGTCACTTCGCACTAGTCGGATGAGGGAACATGCCGATTGGTCCCAGTTGCTAACATACATGTGTATCTTACCATCAAAGGACAAACTGATGTCCGCCCTCATCAAAGATCGACCACTACCACCGGGAGAACGAGCTGTCGATGCATCGATGTCGTCGCTCCCATATCAAGGCACCAATGACAACCGAGAAGTCTTCATACACGTGCCTCTAAGGACAAGCTCCCTGAGTCTAGAGGGCACGAGTTTGCCCTGGACGCCGAGGGGAAGGGAAGGAAAACATGTCGCGTTGATCAAGCGACCTCTTTTCATTTATGCTACTAGGTCATATTTTTTTCTTCCTCCGAGAATAAAGACATAGATAGAAAGAGAAAATGCAAGGGTCACAGTTGTTCAACCAAAACAATATTGCGAGCATATTTGGCCCTAGCCTGGTCTTCGAAAGTAGAAAACCTTATCTATATTTATATTATAGTTAAATGTATAGGAAGTCCTATTTTTTTGAAAGTGTCAAAGTTAGTCCTATTTCATGAAAACACACATCTCAATCTCAGATTTTTTATATTAAGTGATTCATAAATCACTTAATGGAGCAGTCCTTATTTTCAAAGGAAAAACATTTACCTGGATATGAGATAACAAAATAAATGGTCACACCACTTTTACTACCGCTACATAGTAAATAGTTTACACAGAACAACTCATAAAATCTTGTCGCCACCTCGGCTCAGTTAGATCATCTCTAGCAGACCTAGTATAAGTGGTCAAACCCGCATAATTTCTGCGTTTTACAGTTTTGTTGGAAAAAAGTGTCCAGAACAGAAACCGTAAAAGTGGTCCAACCCGTAAATTTCAGGCCACCGAAAATGCACACCCGAAACCCTTATATTTGGAGGTTGGAAGGCCGAACCTAAGGGGCCCCGTATACCGATCAAACCTCGTCGGAGCAAACACGCCGCCGCGGAGTTTGCCGGAATCCGCCCTAAACTTGTCGGAATTCATCACCGCACACCGGAAAAGGACGCAATCGATCGCCGCCGGTTCGAATTGGACGAGGTCGACATCGCCGTGGCCTCCCATGGCCTCAGCCTGGCCGCCGGAATCCTCCCGGCGCGGCAGGCAAAGGGGCATGGCTCGCCCTGTGCGGCTGGCAATAGTGCAAGGTGTTGGACATATGCCCTAGAGGCAATAATAAATAAGTTATTATTATATTTCCTTGTTCATGATAATCGTTTATTATCCATGCTATAATTGTATTGATAGGAAACTCAGATACATGTGTGGATACATAGACAACACCATGTCCCTAGTAAGCCTCTAGTTGACTAGCTCGTTGATCAATAGATGGTTACGGTTTCCTGACCATGGACATTGGATGTCATTGATAACGGGATCACATCATTAGGAGAATGATGTGATGGACAAGACCCCAATCCTAAGCCTAGCACAAAGATCGTAGTTCGTATGCTAAAGCTTTTCTAATGTCAAGTATCATTTCCTTAGACCATGAGATTATGCAACTCCCGGATACCGTAGGAATGCTTTGGGTGTACCAAACGTCGCAACGTAACTGGGTGGCTATAAAGGTGCACTACAGGTATCTCCGAAAGTGTCTGTTGGGTTGGCACGAATCAAGACTGGGATTTGTCACTCCGTACAAACGGAGAGGTATCTCTGGGCCCACTCGGTAGGACATCATCATAATGTGCACAATGTAATCAACGGGTTGATCGCGGGATGATGTGTTACGGAACGAGTAAAGAGACTTGCCGGTAACGAGATTAAACAAGGTATCGGTATACCGACGATCGAATCTCGGGCAAGTATAATACCGCTAGACAAAGGGAATTGTATACGGGATCGATTGAGTCCTTGACATCGTGGTTCATCCGATGAGATCATCGTGGAACATGTGGGAGCCAACATGGGTATCCAGATCCCGCTGTTGGTTATTGACCGGAGAACGTCTCGGTCATGTCCGCATGATTCCCGAACCCGTAGGGTCTACACACTTAAGGATCAATGACGCTAGGGTTATAAAGGAAGTTTGTATGTGGTTACCGAATGTTGTTCGGAGTCCCGGATGAGATCCCGGATGTCACGAGGAGTTCCGGAATGGTCCGGAGGTAAAGATTTATATATGGGAAGTCCTGTTTTGGTCACCGGAAAAGTTTCGGGTTTTATCGGTAACGTACCGGGACCACCGGGAGGGTCCCGGGGGTCCACCAAGTAGGGCCACCGGCCCCGGAGGGCTGCATGGGCCAAGTGTGGGAGGGGACCAGCCCCAGGTGGGCTGGTGCGCCCCCCCACAAGGGCCCAAGGCGCCTAGGGTTTGGGGAGGGGGTGCTTCCACCTAACTTGGGGGGCAAGTTTCCCCTCTCCCCCCTTGGCCGCTACCCTTAGATGGGATTGGGGCTGCCGCACCCCTTGGGGTGGAAACCCTAGAGGGGGCGCACCCCTCCCCTTCCCCTATATATACCTGAGGGTTTTGGGGCTGCCAACAGATGAGTTTTGACCTCTCCCAGGCGCAGCCCTACCTCTCTTCCTTCTCCTCTCTCGCGGTGCTTGGCGAAGCCCTGCAGGATTGCCATGCTCCTCCATCACCACCACGTCGTTGTGCTGCTGCTGGACGGAGTCTTCCTCAATCTCTCCCTCTCTCCTTGCTGGATCAAGGCGTGGGAGACGTCACCGGGCTGTACGTGTGTTGAACGCGGAGGTGCCGTCCGTTCGGCACTAGGATCTCCGGTGATTTGGATCACGACGAGTACGACTCCTTCAACCCTATTCTCTTGAACGCTTCCGCTTAGCGATCTACAAGGGTATGTAGATGCACTCTCCTTCCCCTCATTGCTGGTTTCTCCTTAGATAGATCTTGGTGACACGTAGGAAAATTTTGAATTTCTGCTACGTTCCCCAACAGTGACATCATGAGCTAGGTCTATTGCGTAGATTCTTTGCACGAGTAGAACACAAAGTAGTTGTGGGCGTTGATTTTGTTCAATATGCTTACCGTTACTAGTCCAATCTTGTTTCGACGGTATTGTGGGATGAAGCGGCCCGGACCGACCTTACACGTACTCTTACGTGAGACAGGTTCCACCGACTGACAAGCACTTGGTGCATAAGGTGGCTAGCGGGTGCCAGTCTCTCCCACTTTAGTCGGAACGGATTCGATGAAAAGGGTCCTTATGAAGGGTAAATAGCAATTTACATATCACGTTGTGGTTTTTGCGTAGGCAAGAAACGTTCTTGCTAGAAACCCATAGCAGCCACGTAAAACATGCAAACAACAATTAGAGGACGTCTAACTTGTTTTTGCAGGGTATGCTATGTGATGTGATATGGCCAAGAAGAATGTGATGAATGATATGTGATGTATGATATTGATCATGTTCTTGTAATAGGATTCACGACTTGCATGTCAATGAGTATGACAACCGGCAGGAGCCATAGGAGTTGTCTTTATTTATTGTATGACCTGCGTGTCATTGAACAACGCCATGTAATTACTTCACTTTATTGCTAACCGGTAGCCATAGTAGTAGAAGTAATAAGTTGGCGAGACAACTTCATGGAGACACGATGATGGAGATCATGATGGTGGAGATCATGGTGTCATGCCGGTGACGATGATGATCATGGAGCCCCGAAGATGGAGATCAAAAGGAGCAATATGATATTGGCCATATCATGTCACTATTTGATTGCATGTGATGTTTATCATGTTTATGCATCTTATTTGCTTAGAACGACGGTAGTAAATAAGATGATCCCTCATTAAAATTTCAAGAAAGTGTTCCCCCTAACTGTGCACCGTTGCGAAAGTTCGTCGTTTCGAAGCACCACGTGATGATCGGGTGTGATAGATTCTTACGTTCACATACAACGGGCGTAAGCCAGATTTACACACGCGAAACACTTAGGTTAACTTGACGAGCCTAGCATGTACAGACATGGCCTCGGAACACAAGAGACCGAAAGGTCGAGCATGAGTCGTATAGTAGATACGATCAACATGAAGATGTTCACCGATGATGACTAGTCCGTCTCACGTGATGATCGGACACGGCCTAGTTGACTCGGATCATGTAATCACTTAGATGACTAGAGGGATGTCTATCTGAGTGGAAGTTCATAAGATGAACTTAATTATCCTGAACATAGTCAAAAGATCTTTGCAAATTATGTCATAAGCTCGCGTTTTAGTTCCACTATTTAGATATGTTCCTAGAGAAAAATATAGTTGAAAGTTGACAGTAGCGATTATGCGGACAGAAGAAAGCTTATGTCCTTAATGCACCACTCAGTGTGCTGAACCCCAAATGTCGTCTGTGGATGTTGCGAACATCGGACATACACGTTTTGATAACTACGTGATAGTTCAGTTAAACGGTTTAGAGTTGAGGCACCAAAGACATTTTTGAAACGTCGCGGAACATATGAGATGTTTCGAGGGCTGAAATTGGGATTTCAGGCTCGTGCCCACGTCAAGAGGTATAAGACCTCCGACGATTTTCTTAGCCTGCATACTAAGGGAGAAATTGCTCAATCGTTGAGCTTGTGCTCAGATTGTCTGAGTGCAACAATCACTTGAATCGAGTGGGAGTTGATCTTCCAGATGAGATAGTGATGTTTCTCCAAAGTCATTGCCACCAAGCTGCTAGAGCTTCATGATGAACTATAACATATCAAGGATAGAGATGATGATCCTTGAGGTATTCGCAATGTTTGACACCGCGAAAGTAGAAATCAAGAAGGAGCATCAATTGTTGATGGTTGGTGAAACCACTAGTTTCAAGAAGGGCAAGGGCAAGAAGGGATACTTCATGAAACGGCAAATCAGCTGCTGCTCTAGTGAAGAAACCCAAGGTTGAACCCAAACCCGAGACTAAGTGCTTCTGTAATAAGGGGAACAACCACTGGAGCAGAATTACCCTAGATACTTGGTAGATGAGAAGGCTGGCAAAGTCGATAGAAGTATATTGGATATACATTATGTTAATGTGTACTTTACTAGTACCCCTAGTAGCACCAGGGTATTAGATACCGGTTCGGTTGCTAAGTGTTAGTAACTCGAAATAAAAGGCTACGGAATAAACGGAGACTAGCTAAAGGTGAGCTGACGATATGTGTTGGAAGTGTTTCCAAGTTTGATGTGATCAAACATTGCACGCTCCCTCTACCATCAAGATTAGTATTAAACCTGAATAATTGTCATTTGGTGTTTGCGTTGAACATAGACATAATTGGGTTATGTCTATCGCAATACGGTTATTCGTTTAAGGAGAATAATGGTTACTCTATTTATTTGAATAATACCTTCAATGGTCTTGCATCTAAAGGAATGGTTTATTGAATCTCGATCGTAGTGATACACATTTTCATGTCAAAAGATATAAGATAGTAATGATAGTACCACCTACTTGTGGCACTGCCATGTAAGTCATATTGGTATAAAACGCATGAAGAAGCTCCATGTTGATGGATCTTTGGACTCACTCGTTTTTTGAAAAATTTGAGACATGCGAACCATGTCTATTGGTGTATACGCATGAAGAAACTCCATGTAGATGGATCGTTTGGACTCACTTGATTTTGAATCACTTGAGATATGCAAATCATACCACATGGGCAAGATGACTGAAAAGCCTCGTTTTCAGTACGATGGAACAAGATAGCAACTTGTTGGAAGTAACACATTTTGATGTGTGCAGTCCAATAATTGCTGAGGCATGCAGTGAATATCGTTATGTTCTCACTTCACAGATGATTCGAGTAGATGTTGAGTATATTTACTTGATGAAACACAAGTCTGAATTATTGAATGGTTCAAGTAATTTCAGAGTGAAGTTGAAGATCGTTGTGATAAGAGGATAAAATGTCTATGATATGATCATAGAGATGAGTATCTGAGTTACGAGCTTTGGCACGCAATTAAGACATTGTGGAAATTGTTTCACAATTAATACCACCTGGAACACCATAGTGTGATGGTGTGTCCGAACATCATAGTTGCACCCTATTGGATATGGTGCGTACCATGATGTCTCTTATCGAATTACCACTATCGTTCATGGGTTAGGCATTAGAGACAACCGCACTCACTTTAATAGGGCACCATGTAATTCCGTTGAGACGACACCGTTTGAACTATGGTTTGGAGAAACCTAAGTTGTCGTTTCGTAAAGGTTTGGGGCTGCAACGCTTATGTGAAAAAGTTCCAAGTTGATAAGCTCGAACCCAAAGCGGATAAAATGCATCTTCATAGGACACCCAAAAACAGTTGGGTATACCTCCTATCTCAGATCCGGAAGCAAAAGTAATTGTTCTAGAAACGGGTCCTTTCTCGAGGAAAAGTTTCTCTCGAAAGAATTGAGTGGGAGGATGGTGGATACTTGATAAGGTTATTGAACCATCACTTCAACTAGTGTGTAGCAGGGCACTGGAAGTTGTTCCTGTGGCACCTACATCAATTGAAGTGGAAGCTTATGATAGTGATCATTGAAGGAAATATGCCCTAGAGGCAATAATAAAGTTATTATTTATTTCCTCATATCATGATAAATGTTTATTATTCATGCTAGAATTGTATTAACCGGAAACATGATACATGTGTGAATACATAGACAAACATATAGTCACTAGTATGCCTCTACTTGACTAGTTCATTAATCAAAGATGGTTATGTTTCCTAACCATAGACATGTGTTGTCATTTGATTAATAGGATCACATCATTAGAAGAATGATGTGATTGACATGACCCATTTTCGTTAGCCTAGCACTTGATCGTTTAGTATGCTGCTATTGCTTTCTTCATGACGTATACATGTTCCTGTAACTATGAGAAATATGCAACTCCCGTTTACCGGAGGAACACTTTGGGTACTACCAAACGTCACAACATAACTGGGTGATTATAAAGGAGTACTACAGGTGTCTCCAAAGGTACATGTTGAGTTGGCGTATTTCGAGATTAGGTTTTGTCACTCCGATTGTCGGAGAGTTATCTTTGGGCCCTCTCGGTAATGCACATCATTATAAGCCTTGCAAGCAATGTGACCAAATGAGTTGGTTACGGAGTGATGCATTACGGAACGAGTAAAGAGACTTGCCGGTAACGAGATTGAACTGGGTATTGGATACCGACGATCAAATCTCGGGCAAGTAACATACCGATGACAAAGGGAACAACGTATGTTGTTATGCGGTTTGACCGATAAAGATCTTCGTAGAATATGTAGGAACCAGTATGGGCATCCAGGTCCCGCTATTGGTTATTGACCGAGAATGGTTCTAGGTCATGTCTACATAGTTCTCGAAACCGTAGGGTCCGCACGCTTAACGTTACGATGACAGTTTTATTATGAGTTTATAAGTTTTGATGTACCGAAGTTTGTTCGGAGTCCCGGATGTGATCACGGACATGACGAGGAGTCTCGGAATAGTCGAGACATAAAGATTGATATATTGGACGACTATATTCGGACACCGGAAGTGTTCCGGGTGATTTCGGAGAAAACCGGAGTGCCGGAGGGTTACCGGAACCCCCGGAGAGTTAATGGGCCACATGGGCCTTGGTGGGAAGAAAGAGGGGCGGCCAGGAAGGGCCGCGCGCCCCCTCTCCCTCTGGTCCGAGTTGGACTAGGAGGGGGGGCGCCCCCCTCTTTCCTTCCCCTCCTCTCCCCCTTCCTTCCCCACCTAGTAGGAGTAGGAAAGGAGGAGTCCTACTCCTACTAGGAGGACTCCTCCTCCTCCTGGCGCGCCCAACAAGGGCCGGCCGGCCTCCCCCCTCCCTCCTTTATATACAGGGGCAGGGGGCACCCCATAGACACACAAGTTGATCTACGGATCGTTCCTTAGCTGTGTGCGGTGCCCCCTTCCACCATATTCCACCTTGGTCATATCGTCGCGGAGTTTAGGCGAAGCCCTGCGCCGGTAGAGCATCATCATCGTCACCACGCCGTCGTGCTGATGGAACTCATCCCCGAAGCTTTGCTGGATCGGAGCCCGGGGATCGTCATCGAGCTGAACATGTGCTGAACTCGGAGGTGCCGTACGTTCGGTGCTTGGATCGGTCGGATCGTGAAGACGTACGACTACATCAACCGCGTTGTCATAACGCTTCCGCTTACGGTCTACGAGGGTACGTGGACAACACTCTCCCCTCTTGTTGCTATGCCATCACCATGATCTTGCGTGTACGTAGGATTTTTTTTTTAAATTACTACGTTCCCCAACAGTGGCATCCGAGCCTAGGTTTTATGCGTTGATGTTATATGCACGAGTAGACCACAAGTGAGTTGTGGGCGATATAAGTCATACTGCTTACCAGCATGTCATACTTTGGTTCAGCGGCATTGTGAGATGAAGCGGCCCGGACCGACATTACGCGTACGCTTACGTGAGACTGGTTTCACCACTACGAGCACTCGTTGCTTAAAGGTGACCGGCGGGTGTCTGTCTCTCTCACTTTAGTTGAACCGAGTGTGGCTACGCCCGGTCCTTGCGAAGGTTAAAACAGCACCAACTTGACAAACTATCGTTGTGGTTTTGATGCGTAGGTAAGAACGGTTCTTGCTAAGCCCGTAGCAGCCACATAAAATTTGCAACAACAAAGTAGAGGACGTCTAACTTGTTTTTGCAGGGCATGTTGTGATGTGATATGGTCAAGATGTGATGCTATATTTTATTGTATGAGATGATCATGTTTTGTAACCGAAGTTATCGGTAACTGGCAGGAGCCATATGGTTGTCGCTTTATTGTATGAAATGCAAACGCCCTGTAATTGCTTTACTTTATCACTAAGCGGTAGCGATAGTCGTAGAAGCAATAGATGGCGTAACGACAACGATGCTACGATGGAGATCAAGGTGTCGCGCCGGTGACGATGGTGATCACGATGGTGCTTCGAAGATGGAGATCACAAGCACAAAGATGATGATGGCCATATCATATCACTTATATTGATTGCATGTGATGTTTATCCTTTATGCATCTTATCTTGCTTTGATTGACGATAGCATTTTAATATGATCTCTCACTTAATAATCAAGAAGTGTTCTCCCTGAGTATGCACCGTTGTGAAAGTTCTTCGTGCTGAGACACCACGTGATGATCGGGTGTGATAGGCTCTACGTTCAAATACAACGGGTGCAAAACAGTTGCACACGCGGAATACTCAGGTCATACTTGACGAGCCTAGCATATACAGATATGGCCTCGGAACACGGAGACCGAAAGGTCGAACGTGAATCATATAGTAGATATGATCAACATAGTGATGTTCACCATTGAAACTACTCCATCTCACGTGATGATCAGACATGGTTTAGTTGATTTGGATCACGTGATCACTTAGATGACTAGAGAGATGTCTGTCTAAGTGGGAGTTCTTAAGTAATATGATTAATTGAACTTAAATTTATCATGAACTTAGTACCTGATAGTATTTTGCTTGTCTATGTTTGTTTGTAGATAGATGGCTCGTGCTGTTGTTCCGTTAAATTTTAATGCGTTCCTTGAGAAAGCAAAGTTGAAAGATGATGGTAGCAATTACACGGACTGGGTCCGTAACCTGAGGATTATCCTCATTGCTGCACAGAAAAGTTACGTCCTGAAAGCACCGTTGGGTGCCAGGCCTGCTGCTGATGCAACTGACGATGTTAAGAACGTCTGGCAGAGCAAAGCTGATGACTACTCGATAGTTCAGTGTGCCATGCTTTTCGGCTTAGAACCGGGTCTTCAACGACGTTTTGAACGTCATGGAGCATATGAGATGTTTCAGGAGTTGAAGTTAATATTTCAAGCAAATGCCCGGATTGAGAGATATGAAGTCTCCAATAAGTTCTATAGCTGCAAGATGGAGGAGAATAGTTCTGTCAGTGAACACATACTCAAAATGTCTGGGTATAATAATCACTTGATTCAACTGGGAGTTAATCTTCCTGATGATAGTGTCATTGACAGAATTCTCCAATCACTGCCACCAAGCTACAAGAGCTTCGTGATGAACTATAATATGCAAGGGATGAACAAGACTATTCCCGAGCTCTTCGCAATGCTAAAGGCTGCAGAGGTAGAAATCAAAAAGGAGCATCAAGTGTTGATGGTTAACAAGACCAGCAGTTTTAAGAAAAAGGGCAAAGGGAAGAAGAAGGGGAACTTTAAAAAGAACAGCAAGCAAGTTGCTGCTCAAGAGAAGAAACCCAAGTCTGGACCTAAGCCTGAAATTGAGTGCTTCTACTGCAAGCAGACTGGACACTGGAAGCGGAACTGCCCCAAGTATTTGGCGGATAAGAAGGATGGCAAAGTGAACAAAGGTATATGTGATATACATGTTATTGATGTGTACCTTACTAATGCTCGCAGTAGCACCTGGGTATTTGATACTGGTTCTGTTGCTAATATTTGCAACTCGAAACAGGGACTACGAATTAAGCGAAGATTGGCTAAGGACGAGGTGACGATGCGCGTGGGAAATGGTTCCAAAGTCGATGTGATCGCGGTCGGCACGCTACCTCTACATCTACCAGGGGGATTAGTTTTAGACCTAAATAATTGTTATTTGGTGCCAGCGTTGAGCATGAACATTATATCTGGATCTTGTTTAATGCAAGACGGTTATTCATTTGAATCAGAGAATAATGGTTGTTCTATTTATATGAGTAATATCTTTTATGGTCATGCACCCTTGAAGAGTGGTCTATTTTTATTGAATCTCGATAGTAGTGATACACATATTCATAGTGTTGAAACCAAAAGATGCAGAGTTGATAACGATAGTGCAACTTATTTGTGGCACTGCCGTTTAGGTCATATTGGTGTAAATCGCATGAAGAAACTCCATACTGATGGGCTTTTGGAATCACTTGATTATGAATCACTTGGTACTTGCGAACCGTGCCTCATGGGCAAGATGACTAAAATGCCGTTCTCCGGAACTATGGAGCGAGCAACTGATTTGTTGGAGATCATACATACTGATGTTTGTGGTCCAATGAATGTTGAGGCTCGCGGCGGGTATCGTTATTTTCTCACCTTCACAGATGATTTGAGCAGATATGGGTATATCTACTTAATGAAACATAAGTCTGAAACATTTGAAAAGTTCAAAGAATTTCAGAGTGAAGTGGAAAATCATCGTAACAAGAAAATAAAGTTTCTACGATCTGATCGTGGAGGAGAATATTTGAGTTACGAGTTTGGTCTACACTTGAAACAATGCGGAATAGTTTCGCAACTCACGCCACCCGGAACACCACAACGAAATGGTGTGTCCGAACGTCGTAATCGTACTTTACTAGATATGGTGCGATCAATGATGTCTCTTACTGATTTACCGCTATCGTTTTGGGGTTATGCTTTAGAGACGGCCGCATTCACGTTAAATAGGGCACCATCAAAATCCGTTGAGACGACGCCTTATGAACTGTGGTTTGGCAAGAAACCAAAGTTGTCGTTTCTTAAAGTTTGGGGCTGCGATGCTTATGTGAAGAAACTTCAACCAGATAAGCTCGAACCCAAATCGGAGAAATGTGTCTTCATAGGATACCCAAAAGAGACTATTGGGTACACCTTCTATCACAGATCTGAGGGCAAGATTTTCGTTGCTAAAATCGGATCCTTTCTAGAGAAGGAATTTCTCTCGAAAGAAGTGAGTGGGAGGAAAGTAGAACTTGATGAGATAACTGTATCTACTCCCTTGTTGGAAAGTAGTTCATCACAAGAACCGGTTCCTGTGACAACTACACCAACTAGTGAGGAAGCTAATGATATTGATCATGAAACTTCAGATCAAGTTTCTACTGAACCTCGTAGGTCTACCAGAGTAAGATCCGCACCAGAGTGGTATGGTAATCCTATTCTGGAAGTCATGTTACTTGACCATGATGAACCTACGAACTATGAGGAAGCGATGATGAGCCCAGATTCCGCAAAATGGCTAGAGGCCATGAAATCTGAGATGGGATCCATGTATGAAAACAAAGTATGGACTTTGGTTGACTTGCCCGATGATCGGCAAGCCATTGAGAATAAATGGATCTTTAAGAAGAATACTGACACTGATGGTAATGTAACTGTCTATAAAGCTCGACTTGTTGCGAAAGGTTTTCGACAAGTTCAAGGGGTTGACTACGATGAGACTTTCTCACCCGTAGCTATGCTTAAGTCTGTCCGAATCATGTTAGCTATTGCTGCATTTCATGATTATGAAATTTGGCAAATGGATGTCAAAACTGCATTCCTGAATGGATTTCTGGAAGAAGAGTTGTATATGATGCAACCAGAAGGTTTTGTTGATCCAAAAGGTACTAACAAAGTATGAAAGCTCCAGCGATCCATTTATGGACTGGTGCAAGCATCTCGGAGTTGGAATAAACATTTTGATAGTGTGATCAAAGCATATGGTTTTATACAGACTTTTGGGGAAGCCTGTATTTACAAGAAAGTGAGTGGGAGCTCTGTAGCATTTCTGATTTTATATGTAGATGACATATTATTAATTGGAAATGATATAGAATTTCTGGATAGCATAAAGGGATACTTGAATAAAAGTTTTTCAATGAAAGACCTCGGTGAAGCTGCTTACATATTGGGCATCAAGATCTATAGAGATAGATCAAAACGCTTAATAGGACTTTCACAAAGCACATACCTTGACAAAATTTTGAAAAAGTTCAAAATGGATCAGGCAAAGAAAGGTTTCTTGCCTATGCTACAAGGTGTGAAGTTGAGTCAAACTCAATGCCCGACCACAGCAGAAGATAGAGAGAAAATGAAAGATGTTCCCTATGCTTCAGCCATAGGCTCTATCATGTATGCAATGCTGTGTACCAGACCTGACGTATGCTTAGCAATAAGCTTGGCAGGAAGGTACCAAAGTAATCCAGGAGTGGATCACTGGACAGCGGTCAAGAACATCCTGAAATACCTGAAAAGGACTAAGGATATGTTTCTCGTATATGGAGGTGACAAAGAGCTAGTCGTAAATGGTTATGTTGATGCAAGCTTTGACACTGATCCGGATGATTCTAAATCGCAAACCGGATACGTGTTTTTATTAAACGGTGGAGCTGTAAGTTGGTGCAGTTCTAAACAAAGCGTCGTGGTGGGATCTACATGTGAAGCGGAGTACATAGCTGCTTCTGAAGCAGCAAATGAAGGAGTCTGGATGAAGGACTTCATTACCGATCTAGGTGTCATACCTAGTGCATCGGGACCAATGAAGATCTTCTGTGACAATACTGGTGCAATTGCTTTGGCAAAGGAATCCAGATTTCACAAGAGGACCAAGCACACCAAGAGACGCTTCAATTCCATTCGGGACCAAGTCCAAGTGGGAGACATAGAGATTTGCAAAATACATACGGATCTGAATGTTGCAGACCCATTGACTAAGCCTCTCTCACGAGCAAAACATGATCAACACCAAGACTCCATGGGTGTTAGAATCATTACTATGTAATCTAGATTATTGACTCTAGTGCAAGTGGGAGACTGAAGGAAATATGCCCTAGAGGCAATAATAAAGTTATTATTTATTTCCTCATATCATGATAAATGTTTATTATTCATGCTAGAATTGTATTAACCGGAAACATGATACATGTGTGAATACATAGACAAACATATAGTCACTAGTATGCCTCTACTTGACTAGCTCATTAATCAAAGATGGTTATGTTTCCTAACCATAGACATGTGTTGTCATTTGATTAATGGGATCACATCATTAGAAGAATGATGTGATTGACATGACCCATTTTTGTTAGCCTAGCACTTGATCATTTAGTATGCTGCTATTGCTTTCTTCATGACTTATACATGTTCCTGTAACTATGAGAAATATGCAACTCCCGTTTACCGGAGGAACACTTTGGGTACTACCAAACGTCACAACGTAACTGGGTGATTATAAAGGAGTACTACAGGTGTCTCCAAAGGTACATGTTGAGTTGGCGTATTTCGAGATTAGGTTTTGTCACTCCGATTGTCGGAGAGGTATCTCTGGGCCCTCTCGGTAATGCACATCATTATAAGCCTTGCAAGCAATGTGACGAAATGAGTTGGTTACGGGATGATGCATTACGGAACGAGTAAAGAGACTTGCCGGTAACGAGATTGAACTGGGTATTGGATACCGACGATCAAATCTCGGGCAAGTAACATACCGATGACAAAGGGAACAACGTATGTTGTTATGCGGTTTGACCGATAAAGATCTTCGTAGAATATGTAGGAACCAGTATGGGCATCTAGGTCCCGCTATTGGTTATTGACCGAGAATGGTTCTAGGTCATGTCTACATAGTTCTTGAACCCGTAGGGTCCGCACGCTTAACGTTACGATGACAGTTTTATTATGAGTTTATAAGTTTCGATGTACCGAAGTTTGTTCGGAGTCTCGGATGTGATCACGGACATGACGAGGAGTCTCGGAATAGTCGAGACATAAAGATTGATATATTGGACGACTATATTCAGACACCGGAAGTGTTCCTGGTGATTTCGGAGAAAACCGGAGTGCCGGAGGGTTACCGGAACCCCCCGGAGAGTTAATGGACCATATGGGCCTTGGTGGGAAGAGAGAGGGGCGGCCAGGAAGGGCCGCGCGCCCCCTCTCCCTCTGGTACGAATTGGACTAGGAGGGGGGGCCCTCTTTCCTTCCCCTCCTCTCCCCCTTCCTTCCCCTCCTAGTAGGAGTAGGAAAGGAGGAGTCCTACTCCTACTAGGAGGAGGACTCCTCCTCCTGGCGCGCCCAACAAGGGCCGGCCGGCCTCCCCCTCCCTCCTTTATATACGGGGGCAGGGGGCACCCCATAGACACACAAGTTGATCTACGGATCGTTCCTTAGCCGTGTGCGGTGCCCCCTTCCACCATATTCCACCTTGGTCATATCGTCGCGGAGTTTAGGCGAAGCCCTGCGCTGATAGACCATCATCATCGTCACCACGCCGTTGTGCTGACGGAACTCATCCCCGAAGCTTTGCTGGATCGGAGCCCGGGGATCGTAATCGAGCTGAACGTGTGCTGAACTTGGAGGTGCTGTACGTTCGGTGCTTGGATCGGTCGGATCGTGAAGACGTACGACTACATCAACCGCGTTGTCATAACGCTTCTGCTTACGATCTACGAGGGTACGTGGACAACACTCTCCCCTCTCATTGCTATGCCATCACCATGATCTTGCGTGTAGGTAGGATTTTTTTTTGAAATTACTACGTTCCCCAACAATCATGAAGTTTCGGATCAAGTCACTACCGTACCTCGTAGGGTGACAAGGATGCGTACTGCTTCAGAGTGGTACAGTAATCCTGTCTTGAAGGTCATGTTGCTAGACAACAATGAACCTACGAGCTATGGAGAAGCGATGGTGGGCCCAAATTCCGACAAATGGTTAGAAGCCATGAAATCCGAGATAGGATCCATCTATCAGAACAAAGCATGGACTTTGGTGGACTTGCCCAATGATCGGCAAGCCATTGAGATAAATGGATCTTTAAGAAGAAGACGGACGTGGATGGTAATGTCACCATCTATGAAGCTCGACTTGTGGCGAAGAGTTTTTCCCAAGTTCAAGGAGTTAACTATGATGAGATTTTCTCATCCGTACCAATGCTTAAAGTCCGTCGGAATCATGTTAGCACAAGCTGCATTTATGAAATCTGGCAGATGGATGTCAAAACGAGTTTCCTTACCAGTTTTCGTAAGGAAAGGTTGTATATGATACAAGCAGAAATGTTTTGTCGATCCTAAGGATGCTAAAAGGTATGCTAGCTCCAGCGATCCTTCTAAGGACTGGAGTAAGCATCTCGGAGTTGGAATGTACGCTTTGATGAGATGATCAAAGATTTTGGATTTATACAAAGTTTATGAGAAACTTGTATTTCCAAAGAAGTGAGTGGGAGCACTATAGAATTTCTGATGAGTATATGTTGTTGACATATTGTTGATCAGAAATGATGTAGAATTTCTGGAAAGCATATAGGGTTATTTGAAAGATGTTTTTCAATAGAAAACCTGGATTAAGCTACTTGAACATTGAGCATCAAGATCTATAAGGATAGATCAAAATGCTTAATAATACTTTCAAATGAGCATATACCTTGACATGATCTTGAAGGTGTTCAAGATGGATCAGTCAAAGAAGGAGTTCTTGCCTGAGTTGTAAGGTACGAAGTTAAGACTTATAGCTCGACCACGGCAGAAAAGAGAGAAAGGACGAAGGTTGTCCCCTATGCTTTAGACGTAGGCTCCACAGTCTGCTATGCTAAGTACCGCACCTGATGTGTGCCTTGCCACATGTCTGGCAAGAGGGTACAAAGGTGATCAAGGAGTGGATCACCAGATAGCGGTCAAAATTATCCTTAGAGGAATAAGGATTTGTTTCTCGATTATGGAGGTGATAAAGAGTTCGACGTAAAGGGTTACGATGATGCAAGCTTTAACACCTATCCGAATGACTCTGAGTAGCAAACCGGATACGTATAGTGTAGCAATAGCTCCAAGTGGAGCGTGGAAGAAGCATTTACATTATGACCTAGAGATTTGCGAAGTACATACGGATCTGAATGTTGCAGACCCGTTGACTAAAACTTCTCTCACAAGCAAAACATGATCAAACTCCAGAACTCATTGAGTCCTAATCACATGATGATGTGAACTAGTTTAATGACACTAGTAAACTCTTTGGATGTTGGTCACATGGCGATGTGACGTGTGAGTGTTAATCACATGACGATGTGAACTAGATTATTGACTCTAGTGCAAGTGGGAGACTGTTGGAAATATGCCCTAGAGGCAATAATAAATACGTTATTATTATATTTCCTTGTTCATGATAATCGTTTATTATCCATGCTATAATTGTATTGATAGGAAACTCAGATACATGTGTGGATACATAGACAACACCATGTCCCTAGTAAGCCTCTAGTTGACTAGCTCGTTGATCAATAGATGGTTACGGTTTCCTGACCATGGACATTGGATGTCGTTGATAACGGGATCACATCATTAGGAGAATGATGTGATGGACAAGACCCCAATCCTAAGCCTAGCACAATGATCGTAGTTCGTATGCTAAAGCTTTTCTAATGTCAAGTATCATTTCCTTAGACCATGAGATTGTGCAACTCCCGGATACCGTAGGAATGCTTTGGGTGTACCAAACGTCACAACGTAACTGGGTGGCTATAAAGGTGCACTACAGGTATCTCTGAAAGTGTCTGTTGGGTTGGCACGAATCGAGACTGGGATTTGTCACTCCGTGTAAACGGAGAGGTATCTCTGGGCCCACTCGGTAGGACATCATCATAATGTGCACAATGTGATCAAGGGGTTGATCGCGGGATGATGTGTTACGGAACGAGTAAAGAGACTTGCAGGTAACGAGATTGAACAAGGTATCGGTATACCGACGATCGAATCTCGGGCAAGTATAATACCGCTAGACAAAGGGAATTGTATACGGGATCGATTGAGTCCTTGACATCGTGGTTCATCCGATGAGATCATCATGGAACATGTGGGAGCCAACATGGGTATCCAGATCCTGCTGTTGGTTATTGACCGGAGAACGTCTCGGTCATGTCCGCATGATTCCCGAACCCGTAGGGTCTACACACTTAAGGTTCGATGACGCTAGGGTTATAAAGGAAGTTTGTATGTGGTTACCAAATGTTGTTCGGAGTCCCGGATGAGATCCCGGACGTCACGAGGAGTTCCGGAATGGTTCGGAGGTAAAGATTTATATATGGGAAGTCCTGTTTTGGTCACCGAAAAAGTTTTGGGTTTTATCGGTAACGTACTGGGACCACCGGGAGGGTCCCGGGGGTCCACCAAGAGAGGCCACCGGCCCCGGAGGGCTGCATGGGCCAAGTGTGGGAGGGGACCAACCCCAGGTGGGCTGGTGCGCCCCCCACAAGGGCCCAAGGCGCCTAGGGTTTGGGGAGGGTGTGCTTCCACCTAACTTGGGGGGCAAGTTTCCCCTCTCCCCCCCTTGGCCGCCACCCTTAGATGGGATTGGGGATGCCGCACCCCTTGGGGTGGAAACCCTAGAGGGGGCGCACCCCCCTCCCCTTCCCCTATATATACTTGAGGGTTTTGGGGCTGCCAACAGATGAGTTTTGACCTCTCCCAGGCGCAGCCCTACCTCTCTTCCTTCTCCTCTCTCGCGGTGCTTGGCGAAGCCCTGCAGGATTGCCACGCTCCTCCATCACCACCACACCATTGTGCTACTGCTGGACGGAGTCTTCCTCAACCTCTCCCTCTCTCCTTGCTGGATCAAGGCGTGGGAGACGTCACCGGGCTGTACGTGTGTTGAACGCGGAGGTGCCGTCCGTTCGGCACTAGGATCTCCGGTGATTTGGATCACGACGAGTACGACTCCTTCAACCCCGTTCTCTTGAACGCTTCCGCTTAGCGATCTACAAGGGTATGTAGATGCACTCCTTCCCCTCGTTGCTGGTTTCTCCTTAGATAGATCTTGGTAACACGTAGGAAAATTTTGAATTTCTGCTACGTTCCCCAACACAAGGCACGGACGATGGAGGCGACGGGGCATAGCCGGCGAGGCTAGGCGCGGCCGGCGGGGTGCTGACGGGCGACGGGGCACGACCGGCGGGCGACAGGGTGCGGTTGGCAGGGACGGGGCGCGCCGACGGGCGACGGGGCACGGCCGGCAGGCGACAGGGCACGACCGACGGGGTTGGGTGCGGACGACGTGGCCGGCGCGACCGGTTGGGGGAAGAGGCGGCAGCGGCCGGACTTGAGGAAGGAGCTCTTTATCCCAGTTTTACAGTTTGCTTTACAATATCTATTCGGCCGTAGCTAAAATGAACCCTTAAAATGCATTTTTCCAGCCCGTATCCCAATTTTACAGTTTGAGATTTTAAGAGCTCTGCTAAAGATGCTCTTAGAGCTGTTAGACGACTTATCGCCCTGCATATCCTAAGAAAATGTTAACCATTAACTTGGTCGAAAAATAATAGGTATGTGTCAGAAAGTATATCATTAGATTCACATTGACGAAAAGTTTTATTTGGTATAATTTATATAACTCATATTTTGTTAACCAAAATAATAGCCAATTTTTTCTTGAAATGCATGCGAGACTTATAAACCAAGATAGAGAGGTACTTTTTTGTGGGACGCGTCGATTCCACAAAAAAGTAAAAAATAACTCAGACAATTCCGGGTTTTTTTGGCTTGCAAGATGCTCAAATGTGTGATGTACATGTCAAATTCGATGGTGTTCGGACATGTGAGTAGCTCCCAACAAAAAAAAATGGTCCGGTGAGTAAGTTTGAAAAACACATAGTTTGAAGCTCATTTTGTCCTTCTGCCACGAGCTCCTCGAATGTGATTTACCCACGAAATCTTGCATGCACCTGGCGCACTCAAGCATCTTGTCTAAAAAATATTTGGATCTTTTTGGTTTGTTTGCTTTTTTATTATATTTCATCTTTTTATCTTTTCTTTCAGGATGTTCCGTGGTTGTGATTTTTTCCTTCAATCCGTGATATTATTTCGTGCCAGTTCAATATTCATGTGTCCATGTTTCATTTTAGCAAAACTAGAAGTTACAAATCACTTCCATATATCATGGAGAAATATTTTATTCTTTTTTCAAATTTATTTATTCCACTAGAACATTTTGTTTACTTACACTAAATAAAATGTTGGTGCTACACATTAAAGATATCTCCATAGTATCACAAAATAATGCATGAAATTTCTAAAGAAAATGTCCATGTATCTCAATAAAATATATTACTTATTAACCACAATACAAGATGAGTAAGCTGGGGGCGTGACAGCGGCAATATGATTTGTCATATTTTGGTGAACCAACCTGTAGTTGGATGCAGTGGCGAATCTAGGCCCCAGGCCAGGGAGGCCCAGGCCCGGGGCGTGAGGCCCATTTCCTTCCTATACTGTAGCAAATACTGTAGCAAAAGTACTGTAGTCTACAAAGGGGGCCCGGGGCGCTGGGCTGGGCTGGATCCGCCCCTGGTTGGATGGTTAGAAGGACTGTGGTATCTCCAGCCCAATAGGGTTTAAGTACTGGTGCTCGTATTTATTTCAGGATTCCCGGCGATGCGCATTCAATGGGAGGAGACGTTCCCGTTGACGACGGGGTGCCTACGGTGACTTCGTAAATTTCAAGATGATATGCCGGCTCAGTCTTCCGGAGGTGCTCATAGGGGTAGGGTGTGCGTGTGTGCGTTCATAGGGATGAGTGTATGAGCGTGTATATGAGCGCTTACAAAAAAAAATATTTGTCATATTTTTTGTTAGAGAAAAAAGATTTTTCAGATTTTTTTAGTGAACTTGCTCTCTTTAGTACTCTTTCCGTCCTGAAATACTTGTCGGAGGAATGGATGTATCTAGACGTATTATAATTCTAGATACATCCATTTTTATGCATTTCTCCGACAAGTATTTTCGGACGGAGGGAGTAGTTGTTTGTTGCATATGTAGTTTGTTGACGGGTGGTCGACTGCCAATTCTCTAGCGACCAGCTCAGAATTGGCGGGCGACCTCTTCATCATGGGCATGATGAGTGGGCTGTGGACGACCACATAAGACTAACCGTCGAATCATTGCACATATATATCCGACCTCACGCAGTCACATACCACATGGTGTCTGTCAGACTAATGCCAAGTGCGTGTGTGCGTGTGTGTCCCTAGTTAGCTAAATGCTGGCTGTCGTGGTTCTAAGCCTGACAGTAGAGTGGGGGGTAGGTATGGAGAGGCAAGGTCCTAGCTATGGAGAGGTTGTAAGCACAAAGGATGTACGAGTTCAGGCCCTTCTCGGAAGAAGTAACAGCCCTACGTCTCGGAGCCCGGAGGCGGTCGAGTGGATTATGAATGTATGAATTACAAGGTGCCCAACCCTTCTGCCTGTGGAGGAGGGTGGCTTATATAGAGTGCGCCAGGACCCTAGTCAGCCCACGCAGGAGAGGGTTTAAGGTGAGTTAAGTCTGGGGCGTTACTGGTAACGCCCCACATAAAGTGCCTTTACTATCATAAAGTCTACTTGATTACAGGCCATTGCAGTGCAGAGTGCCTCTTGACCTCCTGGTGGTCGAGTGAGTCTTCGTGGTCGAGTCCTTCAGGCCAGTCGAGTGAATCCTCGTTGGTCGACTGGAAGGCGACCTCTTCTAAGGATGTCCTAGGGTAAGTTACTTGGATCAGGTCCATGATCCTACCCTAGGTACACAACCCCATCATTAGCCCCCGAATGGATCGAGGCTTCGAGTGAAGAAGGAGTTGATGTCGTTTCCGATTAACCTTTGCGCTCCGGTTGTGCGCTGTTCTGGACCAAAGAATCCCTTTGTCGACAGGAAACAAATTGCCTTCAGTCAACTTGATCCATTCTGTTTTTGCGTCGAGTGATCTTTCAGGCTTCGACGATCTCCGAGCGACGGATCGCCGGAAACACCGCGCCTGACAGACTGATTTGTTGCTCGCGGATTCCGCGGGATGCGAAATTTTGGGGCGCGCGCGAAGCGGGGCGGACCGCGGCGCTCGGATGGGACGGGGCATGGACGCCTCGATCTCCGCGCCGCCTTTTTCGCCACGTATCCCGCCTGCATAACTGTTCCAGATATGATTAGATCGCCCGGGCCCGCCTGTCATCCACTCGGAAGGGACCTTATAAATGTGCCCGGCGAGGATTTCTATGCTGCGCCTTAGCATTCTTCCCCTCTCTCTGCTTCCTTCCTCCCTGCTCAGCGTGCTCGCTCTCGCCCCCGCACCACTTCCCTTTGCGCATCTCGCCGGCGACCATGGCCAAGGAGAAGACGGCGACGCTGGAGCGCGCAAAGAAGGCGTCGGCATCGGAGAAGGCGAAAGGAAGGTCCACCAGCCGCGGTGGGTCCTCGTCCAGATCCCGCCTGCCGAAGGGCTGGGTCCAAGGAGACTGGATCCAGTCGACCATCACGGAGAATGACCTCCTCGACATGGCCAACGAGGGCTTGATCCCCCACGGAGCTGCGAGGCTTCCGGGGAAGGAGTGGCAGCCCCAGCCAGAAGAGGGTGAGTGTGTGCTTTTGGCCACCCATGTTGATCGCGGGTTTTCCTTGCCACCGAGTGTTTTCTTTCGTGGCTTTTTGAACTTCTTCGGAGCGCAGCTCCACCACTTTACCCCAAACTCCATTGCCTATCTTGCCGCGTTCGTGTCCATGTGTGAGGGTTTCTTGGGCTGTCGACCGCACTAGGGTTTGTTCAAACATATATTCACGTGTCGATCTCAGACCGTGAAGAAGGCGAGCCCAGGTGATGAGAGAACCCGAGTCGTCCAAATGTGCGGAGGCCTGGGGATTCAGGTGAGGAATAAGAGCACCTTCCCGCCCATGACCTTTCCCGAGTCCGTCAGAGGCTGGCAGTCGACTTGGTTCTACTGCCAGGTCCAGTCGACGCCAGGGCAGTCAAGTGGACTCCCTCCGTTCACCATGGACCGAGTGAGCAAGCCTTCCCCTCTGAAGCTGATTCCGGAGGAGAAAGCTGACGTGAAGATGTTGATGGAGCGCGTGGTGCAGTTGGTTCGGGAGGGAGTGACGGGCATGGACCTCCTGGAGGTTTTCCTCAGGCGTCGCATCCAGCCTCTCCAGTTCCGGAGCCACTGCATGTGGTTGTACTGTGGGACCGAAGACGAGACTAGAGTCCATCCAGAAGGAGTCGACGATGTCACTCTGGAAAGATGGATGGTAGCCGTCACCGGAAACAAGGACAACCCACGCGGAGCCAGAAGGATTCCTCCACTCGACCACAACAGTGATCCAAATAAGGTACACTTGCCCTGCTCTCCACTGCATTCTTGTCGCATTCATCTCTGTTTACTCTGCCGACCGGTCGACTGATCATTGTCTTGATATCTGCTAGGCCCTCACCGAGCTGTACTCGATGCCCAATGGGGCACAAACTCCGACTGAGGAGGGTGAGGCGAGTGGGGGCGAGAGCCAGGACGAGGAGGAATGGGACTCGGACGTTGCAGGGGACGACGACGACGATGATGATGACGACGGCGATGATGATGATGCCGAAGACGAGGAGGAAGAGGAGGAGGTCGTGCCACCGCGCTCGGAAAGGCGGTCGAAGCTCGTCCACGACCCTTCGACTGAACGTGGCAAGGGGGTTGCGACGCAGTCGACCAAGCGCCCTAGGACCACTTCTCCAGCGCCGACTGAAAAGGCGCCGAAGCAGCCTAGGGGGGCTCCGCCAAAGCCGACCAAGCTCCTGCCGAAAATGAAAGTGTCCATCCCCACCATATCAGGGTAATTGTGCTGCTCATATTTTCTTATTCTGTGCGAACTTTATCTCTGGTCGACGCTGAAGTTAGTCGACTGATCCTTTGGAGTTGCAGTGCTGCTACTTCTGAGACCTCGGCCCGGGCTGATGACCACGAGATGGAGGATGCAGCAACTTCGAATCCAGGTACTGTGTTCTTAACACCGTTCTTAGTCGACTGACACGCGATCTCTGATCCTGATCCTTCTCCGCAGCTCCACCCAACACTGTTATCAATCTCCCTGACGACGACGAGGATGAAGAACCACTGACACGCAGGAGGAGTCGGAAAGCGTCCGCCAGTAAGGTACCTCAGGATGTGACGGCGCCTGAGATTCTGACTGTGGAGGAAGGGAACACCACTCGACACACGATGTCCTTCGCAAATCCACTGACGAGTGCTCAGCAGCCCTCCCTCTTTACGACGCACCACGTCCCAGAGGACCAAGCTGGCGCAGCGAAGGAGGCAATACGCCAGGCGGGACTCATGATGGAGCAGCTGAAGACCATCCGGGACGCGAGCCAGGCAGCTTATGACGCCAGTTCTGCCCTCCAAAGCAATGTCCAGGTCAGTCGACCGTTGTTTGTTCTGTTGGATATGCTACCAAAAACTTTTCTTTTCCGGAATTTATATTAGTCACCCACTGGGTGTGTCGAATAAACTCCGTGTTAGCGGGGGCACGCTGAGTGCACCCGCTGGGTGTAGTCCCCGAGGCTAAGGCCGACTGCTGGCAGTCGGCCTTAGGCTTTATGATGTCAATCTTTCTGTCAGTCGACTGGTCGACTGGACTTCACAAACCGGTGGGGGCACGCTGAGTGCACCCACTGGGTGTAGTCCCCAAGGCTAAGGTCGACTGCTGGCAGTCGGCTTTAGGCTTTATGACGTCAATATTTCTTTCAGTCGACTATGTCGACTGGATTTCACAAACCGGTGGGGGCACGCTGAGTGCACCCACTGGGTGTAGTCCCCGAGACTGTGGTCGACTGCTTGCAGTTGATCACAGTCTTAGAGAATGCATCTCTCTTTTTTTTTTGAGGTCGACTGGTCGACTTTGTCTTCAACAGGATTAGTGGGGGCACGCTGAGTG
>NC_041386.1:667780546-667781472 GCF_002162155.2 Triticum dicoccoides | reverse complement strand
ATAACTTAGGCGAGCACGAGGCTGCAGCTAAGCCTCCGAGTGGAAGGCTGGCTTACCACTCGGTAGGATTTTCACAACTTAGGCGAGTGCTTGGACTGCAGCTAAGCCCCCGAGTGAGAGGGTTGCTCTTCACTCGGTAGGATTTTTATAACTTAGGCGAAACGGATTCGCAGCTAAGCCTCCGAGTGGAAGGCTGGCTTACCACTCGGTAGGATTTTCACAACTTAGGCGAGTGCTTGGACTGCAGCTAAGCCCCCGAGTGAGAGGGTTGCTCTTCACTCGGTAGGATTTTTATAACTTAGGCGAAACGGATTCGCAGCTAAGCCTCCGAGTGGGAGTCTGGCTCACCACTCGGTAGGATTTTGATAACTTAGGCGAAACGGATTCGCGGCTAAGCCTCCGAGTGGGAGTCTGGCTCACCACTCGGTAGGATTTTTATAAACTTAGGCGAAATGGATTCGCAGCTAAGTCACCCACTGAGGGGAATTTCATTGGACAAAAAATAAAAAGTGATAGATATTATGGAGGAACTATGACGCTTATTATTTTGAGGTCCATGAACTACAGAAGTATTTTATTGCAACTCATCCGAGTGATAAAGCTTAAGTGTAAAACGGGCGGAGTAGCTCCGCGTTCCAAGCTCGGGGCTCGTCGATATTATGCTTGACGTTGTAAAGACGGTATGCCCCGTTGTGGAGAACCTTGGTGACGATGAAGGGGCCTTCCCAAGAAGGAGCAAGCTTGTGTGGTTTGTGCTGATCCACTCGGAGAACCAAATCTCCTTCCTGGAAGGCTCGACCTCTCACGTTTCGGGCGTGGAAACGCCGCAGATCTTGTTGGTAGATGGTCGACCGGATCAGAGCCATCTCCCTTTCTTCCTCTAAAAGGTCGACTGCGTCCTGCCGCGCTTGTTCAGCTTCTGCTTC
>NC_041386.1:667754616-667780536 GCF_002162155.2 Triticum dicoccoides | reverse complement strand
CTGCAGCTAAGCCCCCGAGTGAGAGGGTTGCTCTTCACTCGGTAGGATTTTTATAACTTAGGCGAGCACGAGGCTGCAGCTAAGCCTCCGAGTGGAAGGCTGGCTTACCACTCGGTAGGATTTTGATAACTTAGGCGAGCACGAGGCTGCAGCTAAGCCTCCGAGTGAGAGGATTGCTCTTCACTCGGTAGGATTTTCACAACTTAGGCGAGCACGAGGCTGCAGCTAAGCCTCCGAGTGGAAAGCTGGCTTACCACTCGGTAGGATTTTGATAACTTAGGCGAGCACAAGGCTGCAACTAAGCCTCCGAGTGGAAGGCTAGCTTACCACTCGGTAGGATTTTGATAACTTAGGCGAAACGGATTCGCAGCTAAGCCTCTGAGTGGGAGTCTGGCTCACCACTCGGTAGGATTTTTACAAACTTAGGCGAAACGGATTCGCAACTAAGTCACCCACTGAGGGGAATTTTATTGGAAAATAAAAATAAAAAGTGACAGATATTGTGGAGGAACTATGACACTATTATTTTGAGGTCCATGAACTACAAAAGTACTTTATTGCAACTCATTTGAGTGATAAAACTTAAGTGTAAAATGGGCGGAGTAGCTCCGCGTTCCAAGCTCGGGGCTCGTCGATATTATGCTCGACGTTGTAGAGACGGTACGCCCCGTTGTGGAGAACCTTGGTGACGATGAAGGGGCCTTCCCAAGAAGGAGCAAGCTTGTGTGGTTTGTGCTGATCCACTCGGAGAACCAAATCCCCTTCCTGGAAGGCTCGACCTCTCACATTTCGGGCGTGGAAACGGCGCAGAACTTGTTGGTAGATGGTCGATCGGATCAGAGCCATCTCCCTTTCTTCCTCTAAAAGGTCGACTGCGTCCTGCCGCGCTTGTTCAGCTTCTGCTTCGTTGTAGATTTCAACTCGAGGAGCATTGTGGAGAAGATCACTCGGCAAGACTGCTTCAGCTCCATAGACCAAGAAGAATGGAGTTCTTCCGGTCGACCGATTAGGCGTGGTCCGCAGCCCCAGAGTACAGATGGAAGTTCGTCGACCCAAGCTCCAGCCGCGTGTTTGAGATCACGCATCAGTCGAGGCTTCAGTCCCTTGAGAATCAGTCCATTAGCTCGCTCTGCTTGTCCATTCGACTGCGGATGGGCGACTGATGCGTAGTCGACCTGTGTGCCTTGGGAGTTGCAGAAAGCTCTGAATTCCTCTGAGTCAAAGTTCGACCCATTATCCGTAATGATGCTGTGCGGGACTCCATATCTGAATATTAGTTCCCTGATGAAGCTAACAGCAGTACCGGTGTCAAGGCTCTTGATTGGTTTAGCCTCGATCCACTTGGTGAACTTGTCGACTGCCACCAGTACATGCGTGAAGCCACTTCGTCCTGTTCTCAAAGGACCGATCATGTCCAGCCCCCAAACTGCAAAAGGCCAGACGAGTGGGATGGTCTTCAAAGCTGACGCAGGCTTGTGCGACATATTCGAGTAGAACTGACATCCCTCGCACTTATCTACTATCTCTTTTGCCATCTCATTCGCCTTGGGCCAGTAAAATCCGGCTCGGTATGCTTTGGCCACGATGGTCCGAGAGGACGCATGATGACCACAGGTCCCCGAGTGAATATCATTGAGGATGAGTCGACCTTATTCTGGTGTTATGCACTTCTGACCGACTCCAGTCGCGCTTTCTCTGTATAATTGTCCTTTGATTACGGTAAAGGCCTTAGATCGACGGACGATCTGTCGAGCCTCTTCCTCATCCTCCGGAAGCTCTTTCCTCAAGATATATGCGACATACGGAATCGTCCAGTCGGGAATGACCACCAAAACCTCCATGATCAAGTCGACCACCGCTGGGACTTCAACTTCAGTCGGATCTGTGGCGCCCTTGGGCTGCGGAGTTTCTTCGGTGAAAGGATCTTCTTTGACTGACGGAGTGTGTATATGCTCCAAGAACACACCACTCGGAATGGCTTCTCTCTTGGAACCTATCTTTGCTAGATCATCAGCTGCTTGATTTTTCAGTCGGGGTATATGATGGAGCTCCAACCCCTCGAACTTCTTCTCCAGCTTCCTCACTGCACTGCAGTATCCAGTCATGGCTGGGCTTCTCACGTCCCACTCTTTCATCACCTGATTGACCACTAAATCCAAGTCGCCATAGACCATTAGGCGACGGACGCCGAGTGAAATGGCCATGCGCAACCCATATAGGAGGGCCTCATATTCTGCCTCATTGTTGGAGGAATCAAAGTGAATCTGGAGCACATATCTGAGCTTATCTCCTCTGGGGGAAATCAGGACAACCCCAGCACCGGAACCATTCAACATCTTAGAGCCATCGAAAAACATGGTCCAATGCTCCGAGTGAACTTCAGTCGGCTGCTGTTGTTCAATCCACTCGGCGAGGAAATCTGCTATCGCCTGGGACTTAATGGCTTTCTTTGCCTCAAACTTGATATCAAGGGGAAGAAGTTCAATCGCCCATTTGGCCACTCGACCAGTTGCGTCTCTGTTGTGCAAAATCTCTGATAGTGGAGCGTCGCTGACGACTGTGATGGAATGGTCAGAGAAATAATGAGCAACCTTCTTTGTGGTCATGTATATTCCATACACAAGCTTCTGATAATGAGGATATCTCTGCTTGGATGGAGTCAAGACTTCAGACAAATAATACACTGGGCGCTGAACTTTGAGAGCTTTTCCTTCTTCTTCCCGCTCGACCGTTAGCACGGTACTGACGACTTGTCCTGTGGCTGCAATGTAGAGCAACAGAGGCTCTTTGCTGATTGGAGCAGCAAGCACCGGCTGGGTGGAGAGCAGAGCTTTTAGCTCGGCAAACGCTGCATCAGCTTCTGGAGTCCACTCGAACTTGTCAGCCTTCTTCATCAGTCGGTAAAGAGGCAGTGCCTTTTCACCGAGTCGTGAGATGAATCGACTTAATGCGGCCAAGCATCCAGTAAGCTTCTGGACATCGTGCACTCGCACAGGGCGTTTCATTCGGAGAATAGTGCCAATCTTCTCTGGGTTAGCGTCGATTCCCCGTTCGGAAACGAGAAAACCGAGTAACTTGCCACCAGGAACTCCAAATGTGCACTTTGATGGATTGAGCTTGATATCATACCTTCTGAGGTTGGCAAATGTTTCGGCGAGGTCAGCGAGCAGGTCGGAACCTTTTCGTGACTTGACAACAATATCATCCATATAAGCTTCCACATTCCGACTAATTTGGGTGAGTAGACACTTCTGAATCATTCGCATAAATGTGGCTCCGGCATTCTTGAGGCCGAATGGCATGGTGATATAGCAGAAGCACCCGAATGGAGTGATGAAAGCTGTTTTTACCTCATCGGGCCCGTACAGACGGATCTGGTGGTACCCGGAGTAAGCATCTAAAAAAGACAACCTCTCGCATCCCGCGGTCGAGTCAACAATTTGATCTATGCGAGGGAGAGGAAAGTGATCTTTCGGGCAGGCCCGGTTGATGTGCTTGAAATCAATGCACATTCGGAGCGACTTGTCCTTCTTAGGAACCATGACGACATTAGCGAGCCACTCGGAGTGGTATATCTCTCGGATAAATCCTGCCGCCAACAGTCGAGCCACTTCTTCACCGATGGCCTTTCTCTTCTGGACGGCGGACCGCCGAAGATGCTCTTTGACTGGTTTTGCAGACGAGTCGACTCTTAGGCGATGCTCAGCCAGTCCCCTGGGAACACCTGGCATGTCAGCGGGCTTCCATGCAAAAATGTCCCAGTTCTCACGGAGGAACTGGATGAGCGCTTCTTCCTATTTTGGGTCGAGTGTTGTGGAGATGCGGGTCGGAGCTGCTTCGGGGTCGGTCGGGTGAATGTGAACAGGCTTCGTCTCACCGGACGACTGGAATGCAGACTCTGTGGCAGGCTTCTTGGATCGCAGCAAGTCACTCGGATATGCGTTTTGCTTGTATTCTTCGAACTCGACCGCTGTCACTTGGGAATCGGCAATCTTGGAGCCCTTCTGAAAGCACTCCTCTGCCTTTTTCCTATCACCGGTGACAGTGATCACACCTTTGGGACCGGGCATCTTCAATTTGAGGTACACGTAACATGGTCGAGCCATGAACCGTGCATAGGCTGGTCTCCCCAAAATGGCATGATATGCACTTTGAAAATCCACGACCTCAAACGTCAACTTTTCTTTGCGAAAATGCTTCGAATCACCAAACACTACGTCCAAAGCTATCTGGCCGAGTGACTCGGCCTTCTTCCCTGGTATAACTCCATGGAAGCTCATGTTACTAGTGCTCAGTCGGGACATCGGAATGCCCATACCTTTCAATGTGTCTGCATACAATAAGTTCAGCCCACTTCCACCATCCATCAGCACCTTTGTCAGTCGAGTGCCTTCGACAACTGGATCGACCACCAAAGCTTGCCTCCCGGGGGTGGCAATATGAGTCGGGTGATCAGATTGGTCGAATGTGATGGGTGTTTGAGACCATTTCAGATAATTTGCCTTTGCTGGGGCAACCATGTTCACCTCTCGGTTAATCACTTTCAGTCGACTTCTGCTTTCCACATCTGCAAAGATCATCAGAGTGGAGTTGATATGCGGATATCCTCCTTCACTGTCCTCTTTGTCTTCGGCCTTGTCCGACTCCTTCTCCTTGTCCTTAGACTGTTTTCCCTGAAACTGCTGGATCAGGAGTCGACATTGGCGAGTGGTGTGCTTTGGGTAAATGATATTCCCCTCTTCATCTTTCTTCGTGTGAATGTGACACGGCATATCCATCACGTCGTTCCCTTCTTTATCCTTTACCTTCTTGGGGTTCCAGGATCCTTTTGGTTTCCCCTTAAACTTTCCTTGAGTCACGGCCAGAGCCTCTCCAGGAGCTGCCGGTTCAGCCTTCCGCTTTTGTTTCCGACTGGCGTTTCCTTTTTCCGACTGACTCGGCTTGTGCTTGCCGCTTCGGAGTCGGTCTTCTTCTTCGCCGTTGGCGTACTTGGTAGCAATCTCCATCATCCGACTCAAGGTCATGTCACCGGTTCGACCAAATTTCAAACTCAGTTCTCTGTTCTTGACGCCGTCTTTGAAGGCGCATACTGCCTGATGATCAGAGACATTTTCCACAGTGTGGTGCAAAGTGATCCACCTCTGAATATACTCTCTGAGAGTCTCATTAGTTTTCTGCACGCAGACTTGCAATTCTGTCAATCCCGCTGGTCGCTTGCAAGTCCCTTCAAACGTTCTGACGAACACTCGGGACAGATCTTCCCAAGTGTAAATGCTGCTAGGAGGTAATTGAGTCAACCATGCCCTGGCAGAACCTTCCAACATGAGGGGCAAATGCTTCATGGCCACCTCGTCGTTCCCACCACCGATCTGAACTGCCACTCGGTAGTCTTCAAGCCAAGTTTCAGGCTTAGACTCACCAGTGAACTTGCTGACTCCTGTTGCCAACCTGAAATTGGGGGGGATAACTGCGGCTCTGATAGCTCTGCTGAAACATTCAGGACCAGAAACATGTACTCGACTGCTCGTGGGTACACCTCTGTCGAGTGCGCCTCGATGGGCTCTGTTCCGGTCGACCAACCCTTGCACGATAATGGATCGCGCGTCGAAGCCTGGCTCTCTGGGGTCAACTGGAACCCTACGCCCTGTACTGTACTGACGCCTATCATCTGGCTGCTGAGGAGCGTAAGACCCACCCCTCGGAGGGGAATAGGGCACTCGACGCCTATCATCTCGGTCGAGTCTGTCGCCATATTGATCTCGCCGATTCTCACGCCGTTCGCGCCGCGGAGGCGATTTGGGGCTGTGAGCCGACTGAACCGTATTCACAGTGACAGATCGACTGTGAATTCTGTTGCGCGACTGAGACACGGCTGAATTCTGATCTCCTGCTGCCCGGAGCAGATCCCTGATTTGCAGCAAACCTCTGCCAGCTTCCGACTGCGAAGGCTGAATGGACTCTGCTATACGGGTCGCAGCTGCTAAATTCTGAATTGGGGTTCGATATACCTGAGTCGGCGGGAAGAATTGACGTCGACTGGTGTCGGGAACTCGTTGCCGCGCGCGCTCGTCGAGTGCTCGCTGAAGGTTCTCCAGTCGAGTGCGCTCGGCCAAATTGGCCAGACGCGCCTCCTCCAAGGCACGAGCCTCTGGGGTTTCTCCTGCGATGGGAATACGCAGGGGATCCTCGTTCCTGCGGCGAAGCTCTTCTCTTTGCAGAGAGTCGAGTGGCTCGGGCTGGTACTCTTCGTAGTCTCGTGCAGGGTCGCCGCCGTCACCTGCTCCACCACCACGGGCGAAGCCAGGAGGGCTGTGGGGCCCGTCGACCATCAAGATTTCCGCCGCTGGATCACTGCTTCCGCACTCGGATGCAGTCTCTCCGGAGCCAGTCGACTGATCGAACAAGCCGTAGAGAGATTCGTTGGGCTCGATTGCCGCAACTTGTGTAGTGGCCGATTGGCGAGCCACCGCGTGACTCACCCATCGCTGAAGCCTCGACCGGCCTGAGCGCTTGCGCTGGCGGGAGACCGGGAGGGTGGATGATGGAGGAGCCGACCGATACTGGGTCGATGGTTGCCGCAGCAGAACGCCGCGGACACATGCGCGAAAATGCGTCGCACCGCGGACGGGGAGCGCGTCTACGTCGAGTGGAGCCTCCTGGAGCCATGCGGAGTCGTCGGCGATGAAGGTGAGGGTGCCGAGACGGATCTCTTGACCCTTGACCAAAACTCCAGCAGACACCATGATGAGAGTACTCGGAAGAATCGCAACTTCTCCACAAAATCGCTAAAACACCGGCCCCAAGGTGGGCGCCAACTGTCGTGGTTCTAAGCCTGACAGTAGAGTGGGGGGTAGGTATGGAGAGGCAAGGTCCTAGCTATGGAGAGGTTGTAAGCACAAAGGATGTACGAGTTCAGGCCCTTCTCGGAAGAAGTAACAGCCCTACGTCTCGGAGCCCGGAGGCGGTCGAGTGGATTATGAATGTATGAATTACAAGGTGCCCAACCCTTCTGCCTGTGGAGGAGGGTGGCTTATATAGAGTGCGCCAGGACCCTAGCCAGCCCACGCAGGAGAGGGTTTAAGGTGAGTTAAGTCTGGGGCGTTACTGGTAACGCCCCACATAAAGTGCCTTTACTATCATAAAGTCTACTTGATTACAGGCCATTGCAGTGCAGAGTGCCTCTTGACCTCCTGGTGGTCGAGTGAGTCTTCGTGGTCGAGTCCTTCAGGCCAGTCGAGTGAATCCTCGTTGGTCGACTGGAAGGCGACCTCTTCTAAGGATGTCCTAGGGTAAGTTACTTGGATCAGGTCCATGATCCTACCCTAGGTACACAACCCCATCACTGGCCGCTGATGATCTGTCAGTGCCGGGCCGTGGCTGCTGCTGGTGATAAAATGATTCTGCTAGCTAGTCCGATCATTGATTGATTAGTACTAGCTAACTAGTTGTTACCGATGTATACTACTGCTAGCATTATGTGTACAGGTATGTGCAATTCATATTGCCAATAATATAGAGTATAACATGCGCGCATAGTGTAATGGAGTCAAATAATTCTCTTCGCACATTTTCTGGAGGAATCGCATCCAACTACAAGCTTCGTCCACCTTGGCTGTATTCAGCGGTATCTAACACACAAAACGGTTGGCTGATTTTTATTTGTGGCATATCATGCATGTATGCTGTCCGTTTTTCTTTTTCTTTTTACAATACAAAGCAGGCTCTCGAAATTGATCAGAGCTCCGAATCAATGAAACCGGAGGAGTACTAGTTTGCAACGAAAATCCAGAAGCTGTACATGCGTTTTTAGACGCTAACAACGATGGTAAATGCTTAATCCTGACCTCACCAACTGTCTTTTCCCCTACTTGTGCCTCTGCATGGGGTATTTTTTTTTTTGAAACGGAGGCAAAATATTTGCCTCATCGATTAATTGAGAAGAAGAGAATTGCCCAGTTAATTTTTGAAAAACCGGGCGAAAACCCATACAATTAAACGACCTGAAACAGGCTACTCAGGAAGCACGAAACACCGTGACCACACAGACAACCCGTCACAGGCTCCTAACACACAACAATCGTACCTCACCACACTTGCACAACTCAACAGAACCATGACAAGAACACCAACAACGATGACTCGAACAATCAAAACCACATCGACAACACAAGAAACTCAACACCATCCGTCAAGAAATCGCAGACGCCTTCCCATTAGCGCACACACCGGCCACATCAATATCCTTAACCACATGGGGTATCATAAACAAAGACATACTCTCTTTGTCCCATAATATAAGAACATTTTTTACACTATATAAAGCGTATACAAAAGGGTCGGACGTGCGGTGAACAGCACTAGTCCAGATCTAGCAGCAACCAACTAACTAATCAAACATATTATAAAAAAAACTAAGTAATCAAGCACGGAGGAATGTGATGTGATGGGAAGCAGGCAGAGGAAGGACAGGGAGGGCCAGTGATACAGGAGTTTTAATTCTATATAAGCCAGCCGAGGGCATGCCACTCATTTCCCACTAATCATTGCTGCTGCTCTGAATAATTCTTGAGCACGTATGTATGCAGCAGGATGGCACGCCGGCGCATGTGGCGAAGCCGGGAATCGCGAGGCACGCCAGCGCGGAAGTGCGTACGGCGGCCTCGCCCACACGTGCGCTCGTCGGCCCGGTCAGCGGCGGCTTCCGGCACCTGTTTGGTTGGCAGCTCGCGGCAGCGATCTCAGTCTCAGGCGTCCATTTTAGGAGGCTTGGGATTGGTTGCAGCTGCCGGGGATTATTGTGAAGACATTGACAGTGTGTTTCCTGTTTGGGTGTGGTTTCACTTCTCTTTTTTTGTAAAAGGAAAGCCATTGTTGTGTGGTTTTATGATGGAAAAATAACACACATCTCTGCACATTATCGAGTTGTCTCCATCCTGCATTGTCATTATCACCTCCATACAATGGCCATTGATCATTAAGTACTCCCTCTGTTCGGAATTACTTGTCTCGGAAATGAATGTTCGGAATTACTTGTCTCGGAAATGGATGTATCTAGATCTAGACACATCCATTTTCGAGACAATTAATTCCGAACGGAGGGAGTACTAAATACTGCAAAGCAGGGCGTGCATGATCATTAGAGGTTTGCTGATCTAGTCTAGTTAAATAACCCCTGTTGACGGGCCGGGCATGTGAAGAGAAGGAGATAGTACAAATGATCAGTTGGTCATGGCCGTGACTCGGACGTAGACAAGTTAATTGGTGGTTAACTCCATGATGGTACGGTCTGATTCTCGTGACTGTCCAGTCCAGCTAGCTTAACTACCTACCCGTTAGCCGGTTAGAGAGCATCTAATCTAATCTAATCTGTCCCAAGAGAATATATTTGTGGTCGTTAAACATGCATAACCTAAAAACCCGGCACACTTGCAGGGACAAACGTCATGATTAACCGTTACACTAGACATTATATATAGTCTCATCAGAATAATTGGTGTGTTAGTTCGCGTAGTACTACGTATAGAATGCTCATTAAGCAGCCAAGCAAACGAAATATTTATCGCGTAATGAAATCCTACATAGCTACAGCCTATGGTGGCTTGGTATTATTAGCCCGACAAGAGCATGTTATTCGAATGATGCACGGCATAACCAGTAATGCAACGGCCGCCTGATTGTAGTACTTTGTATAGCTAATAATCCGATCATCAGGAGCTCTCCCTCCCATCGATCTATCTGTGGGAGCTCGATTAGCTAGCTACCTGGCGAACCACTGAATCATTTGCGACGGCACATGGCGTTTTGGCGGCCATGATGATTGTGTAGCTAGGCAGGATGTAACTCCAAAATAGTGCTCATCATGTACGCAACGCAACACCGCATTGCTCCGTACGTGCAAGTTGCAAAATACAGTATGGTATATATCGTGCGGCCTCTCCTACGGCTTTGATTTGACAGCTGATTGGTTAGTTCGTAGTTGGTTGGAAGGAGCTTGTATTATTATTATTATTTTGCGAGGAAACCATGTAGGTTCGTACTGTAATTAAAATTTCAGTTCTTATGTTTTTCTATGTCAAGCATTTCTGAAACCGACCATAGTTCCATACAAGCAAGCTAGTGACCTTTGTATCTTCACATCGCACATGAGGTTAGCTAGCCAGATCTACGGTTCAGAAAAGCCAGCCAGATCTGGCTCCGGCCAACAGCCCCGAGGTGGTGGTTTTTGGTTTGGTTGCGCGGCGGGGCTATGGGGCAATCATTTGCTCAGCCTGGGCCTCCGGTAGTTTAGTTTAATCCGATGGTGACTGTGCCGCACGTACGCCTCTGGGAGCATGTGATGTGCCTCGGTAGCCGACATGCCAAGTGCGGACGGTCGGTCCACCTTCCTCCTTCACTCGGCAAACCCGCGGCGGCCGAATTCACTGTTTTAACCCTTTTTCAAAAGTTCATTTGCTAGGCTGCCGAAGTGTTTTCTTTTGGTTTTCTGTTTTCTTGGGCTTTGTCCTTCTTTTTTCTTTCAAGAAAAACTTCTAATCTATTCATCTTTACTCATGACAGTATGACGAACACTATAAAGAATGAAAATTATATCCAGATACATAGACTACCTAGCTAGGACTACAAACACTCAAGCGAGCTGAAGGCGCCGCCATCATCGCCCCTCCCCCGCTGGAGTTTGGGCAAAACTTGTTGTAGCAGACAGTCGAAAAGTCATTGGGCTAAGGTCCCGTAGAACCAGTACACTAGAACAGCAACCGCCACCGTTGAAGAGTAGCATTGATGGGATGGATCCAACCTGAAGACAGACGAACGTAGACGAATTACGACCTGATCCGAGCAAATACATCAAGGACATATATATCGAAGACACATCTCTACACGCCCACCAACGGTGCTAAATGCAACAACGAGAATGGGGGCCAGGCAGGAAGGACCTTACTCCATCTTCATGGAGCCACCGCCGCCGCGTCTTCCCGAACGTGACACAAACCCTAACAAAAGTCGAAAGAAACATAAAAAACGGAGCCTTCCCGCCGGCAAGGACTGGGATCCACTGCGTTGCCATGCCCCTAAGTCCACCGGACACGAGGCGGACCGCCGGTGGCGCCGATAGGCGGCCTAGAAACCCTAGGCTTTTTTTAAGAAGGGGGCGGCTACGTGAGCCTTTCGTGAAACTGTTACAAGTGGATAGGGCCAACTTGAGCTTATCTTGTTGTTTTTCTCTTTTCGGGTTTTTGTTCCAGTTTTTCATGCAGTTTCTATGCATTGTTGTTGCGGGATTTTTGTTTTAAGTTTTTCTATTTCTTTATCATTGGTTTTCTATTTTTTTTCCTTCCAACTTTATTGTTTGTTTTTGTTCTGCATTTTTTAATACATGGCGAACTTTTTAATATGAAGTGAACATTATTTAAATACATGAAAAATATCATATATGGAGAATATTTTTTAAATACACACTGGACATTTTGTAAGTTGAAGTTAATTTTTGTAAATTTAAAATTTCACGTATTTACAGAAAGCAAACCATAAAAAATTGAAGCAAAACGAATAAACTAAACCGAAAAAATGCTATAATATGCTGCATCGCGAGAGCTATATCAGTCCTATAGAGAGACTATAGGACGACCGAATTTGTTTGTTCCCCGATGCGGTTGTAGGAAGCTTCTATGATCGGTTTTAGAAGCTTCTACGCCCCTTTTCTACTTTTCTGTGTTTCATCATTGGTTTTATTCGGCTTTTTACTTTTTCTTCTTATCTCTAACTTTTTGTTTTCTCAACCCATGTCTAGATTTTTCAGTAAACATCATTTATTTGATACATGTTGAACATTCTTTTAACACATGATGTACATTTTTTTCAAAATCATTGGAATATTTTTAAACACATGTCAAACATTTTTAAAGTACAAACTGAACTTTTTAATGGCACATATTTTTTAATGTCATAAACATATTTTTAAAACGTGTAATTCTTTTTTGATATATCACGGTCATTTTTTAAATGGTATGAAACGTTTTCTTTTAGTTGTGCAAGTTTTTTTTTCACATTGTGGAAACATTTTAAAAACTGCCACGAACGTGTTTTTTGTAACACGTGAACATTTTTAAAACGTCGCGAACATCTTTTTTCAATACTACTTACATTCTCTAAAGGTTCTACTTAAATTTAAGAACCACGTAATTTTTGTAATGCACAATGAACACTTTTTAAAAATAAATTAAGTTTAATCGGTGAGGGAAAGGAAAGCTGCCGTTGCTTTTGCTTTCGGCCTTTTCACCAGTTCCGCTCGATCGCAGCAAGTCACAAGTCACAGCAACTTGTGAAGTCGATGAGTGGTTGGAAGAGGGAGAGCTGACCTAACTAAGTGACGGCAAGATCAATTCAGATGGCTGCATGGAACGGTAGCAACTCGCTCGATTTGTTGGCTTCTTGTTAGGCTTTGTCACTTTTTTGTGCAATTTCATTTCATAGGCTTCTTGATAGGCTTTGTCAGATGGCCGCAACAAGGAACTGGGACCAATTGGCATGTTCCCTTATCTGACTATTAAGAAAAAAACTGATCATTAAGTTGGTAAAAAAAATAGGTATATGGCGGAAAGTATATCATTAGATTCAAGTTCAATGGAAGTTTTATACAGTATAATTTTTTTGTGTATATAACCTTAGATTAACCAAAATAATAGTCAATATTTTACTGAAATGCGTGCGAGACTTAGAGCAACTCTAGCAGACTCCGCATAACGCGCGAACCCGCATAATTCCGACGAGTATACTGCCTCGACCCAATTTTCTGGCCAGAGCAGAGCCCGTATATACTCGTCCGGCCCGTAAATTTTTTTGCCGCAGCCCGCAAACGTTACCCCCGAAGCAATATAACTGCGGGTTTGCGGGGCAGATGTGGGTCGAAACCCTATCCCCCGTAGCCGCGTTTCCCCTAGATTCCCCGCTGCGTCGCTTGATTTCTTGCCGCCGGCAAGCCTGCGAAAGCCATGGACGACTCTGGGGATGAGGCGGCGCGCTGCCGCCGCGCGCAAGCAGGGAGGTGGGGGGCGTCGGTGGCTGAAGCGCGGTAGCCGGCCGCCGCCGGCGTTCAACCGCAGCGAGCTTGAGGATTTCGATCGCGAGCTCACCCGCCGCCGCCACGCCTCCTCTGGCAACTAGTCCACGGGGAGCTCATCTGCGGGCGCATCGAGCTCGTGGCTCATTCCGGTGAAGAGCGAGCCGGAGGAGGAGCTCTCGCCTCGCGCCCTGCCCGATGCGCCACCACGCCGAGGCGTCATCGGGCCCGAGGACTACCTCCCCCCGGGGTAAGAGGAGCTCCTCGAGCGGGTCATCCTCGAGCGGTCGGCGAGGGAGCAGGAGGAGATGGAAGAGCGCATCCGGCACGAGCTCTAGTACGAGCGGCTCTTCCTCCAGAGGGGCGTCGCCGCGTCGCAGGTGCACGCGTCCAAGGAGGCTGACCTGCGAGTGATGAAGGTGGAGCAGGCGAAGCTCTACATCGACCTCGACTCCTCCGACTCCGATTGAGCGCCGTTGCTGGGCAGCTACCGCACGAGCTCCTGTGAGCTCAATTTTGTGTAGTGGTACGGTAGCGTAGGCCCGGTCTAGCTCCGGCGAACTTATATGTAATATATGCATGCTGTGTACGAACTTATGTGATGAAGAACTAACTGTGGGAAGAATAACTATCTATGCGAATGAGCTCCAGCGAGCTTTTGCTTAAATTCCTCGCACGAAACAAGTTTTTTAAAATTTTATTGGTTTGGATACAGTTTCTGTTTTGTCGCCGCGATTTTAAGTCTGCATAAGCACCCCCGTGCGAACTGTAAACACAGTTTACAGTTTGACGAAATTCAGGGTCTGCTAGAGATGCAGTAGAGAAGTACTTTTTTGTGCAATTCCATTTCTGTTTTCTACCTCTTGCTGCTTTCACTATGTTTTGTGGTTGTGATTTTTTCCTTCACTTTTCCCCCGGTGTTGATTCAATATTCATATGTTCACCTTTCATTTCAGAAAAACTAGAAGTGTAGTAACAAATCACTTTCTTATACAGTGGAAAAATATTTTAATTTTGTGTCGGTAATTTTCTTGTTGCAGTAGAGGACTTTTTTCATATACACTAATAAAATGGTAGCACTACTCATGAAAGATGTGTCACTAAAATGGTAGCAGCAGCAGCAGGGCGGGCCCCGCCCGCAGAGGCGGGAGGCGGCATCGCCTCCGCGAGCAGCATCCCGGCGGCCGTGCAGGCCAGCAACGAGGACGCTGCGGCAGCAAGCTTTTCAAACCCGACCTGTGCCTCGGCTACTTGGGTCCGGTTGAGGCTTCCGAGCCGCAACTAAGGTATAGCCACCATATGTCGATCGCCCGATCGGGTTTATGCATGGTTGGATCAGTAGTCCACCGTATGTGATTTCCCGACAATGGCATGTGGCGGAAAATGAAATCATGCATGCAACAAAACGGGGCCGGCCTAAAGGCAGGCGTGCGCGTGATCATCCGTCCATCCCATGGATCCGAGATCGAGCTGTGCATCTAACCAGCTCGGAGTTCGCGGGCGATCTCATCATCAGCGACATGATGAGTGGAGGATGACCACATAGGACGAACCGTCGAATCATTGCCTGCTGCATTGCACAATATCCGACCTCACACAGTCACGCATCACATGGTAGTACCCGCCCTGTCAGACTAATGTCAAGTGTGCCTTACTAAATGCTAGCCGCTGAGATGATCAATGCCGTCGCTGCTGGCGATCGAATGATTCGGCTGGTTCAATCGTTAGTATACTATACTACTCGGTATAGCTAGCTAGTCGTTGCGGACGTACGTACGTGCAAGACTGCTGGGGATAATACATACTACATACTACTAGTATTTTTTTTCAAAACGGAGGCAAAATATTTGCCTCATCGATTAATTAAGGAGAAGAGAATTGCCCAGTTAATTAACGGAAAACCGGGCGAAAACCGATACATACCAACTACAGGTGGACTACTCACACAACATGCAACCCAAACACACATGATCGCCTGACAACCATACCCAACACCTAATGTCCACCATCCCCCACACTGCTCGGCCGAAGACCACATGCACCACCAAATCCACGAAGACAAGTCAGACCATAAGGACAACCCAAGAGACTAATAACCATCCTTCAAGCAGCTGCGGGGGCCTTTCCCGTGACATCACTTTTCTTTCCTTTGCTCCTGACAGCCTCCTCCACTATCGCCTTGCCAGATCCAGGGCTCATCCTCTCCAAACGTTTGAGCAAGCTGTGAAGCTCTATCTCGAATAGAATCTCATTGACCTTGTCACGCACAGAAACCTGCCCAACGGTCACCTGCGGGCGGGTGACTGCAACATCGGATCCTCCACGCTCCACAGAGGCGAGCGGCTGGTTGGGCTCCAGAGGGTCAGGCGCGAACATACCAACCGCCTCAACATCATCAGCCATAGGTACCACTGACACGATGGACTCAGACGTCTCCAGTTGCTCGCATGATATAGCCTCAGAGTTAGGTGCCAACACACCTGTCGCATCAACCTTGCCACTCAAAGACACCACATGCCCAATGGTCATAGATGAGGCAGTGATAGAACCAACCAAGTCTTCACTATCTGCAAAGGCAGGCGGCTGACGGGACTCTGGCGGTGGAAGTGAGGGTGTCATGGCCACCGCCAAGGACTCCAAAGCGCTCAGTTGCATCAGTAACACAATAGATGATTCCCCCCAAAGCTCTTGTAACTCAGGCATAATCTGCAAAATTGGAGCTACGACCTCACTGATAACCGCACTCCCATGAACAATCGGCGTCACCTCTAGAGCACGAGGAGAAAAATCTCCAAAGAAACATCCAGCATCCTCATCAACGGAAACAACCTGGAGCTCAGGCAGCAAAGGCACAATCGACGCAACCTCAAGCTTGGCAAGAGCGTCGCGAAGCTATGTGCGGAGTAGCTCAACCTCCTGAAGGAGCTCCGTGCGCAGCAGGGCAAGCTGTGACTCCAAAGCAAAGACCAAAGATGGGTTGACACTGGAATCCTTGCAACACCCATATTGGGACCTTGGCGGCACCGACACACACAGCGACGAGTGACCTACAACCTCAGCCCAACTCCTAGTCAGCGGAGGACAAGGCTGGACGGGCGGGGAGCGGCTCCACTGGCGAGGAGCGCAAGCGACCGGAGAGCCACCGCAAGTGACCGGAGAGTGAGCACGACAGAACCTCTCCTGATGACCAGCACGACTACAACGAATGCATCTGAATGGCTCACGGCATGCACTGACTTGGTGGCCACTCTTGAGGCAACGAAAGCACCTTCCTCGAGCCCAACGCTTGAAGGCGAGGCTACGCTCGAGACCTTCCCTCGACGGCTCAGGGTGAGCGTGTCGGTCGAAACGGCGCCCCGACCCACATGCTCCCAGTCCGCCCTGCCCACAAGAGCGGCGGCAGCAGCAGAGAGGTCGTTGCATGCCGACGCTGAAGACGGACCAAGCAGAGGAGAGCCCAACTTCTCTGGTGTCTTCTCATCGTTGCACCCATCATCAGATCTTTGAGCCTCGCCGGAATCAGCGCCTACGGGGGCGGTCAATGCTGCCGCATAGGAGGCCGGCATGGTCGTCTTCACCCCAACACAGGCGTTGTGGAGGATACTGGTAGCATCGAGCAGCAGGTCCGACGGGGCCGACGCCGTGGCACAAACTATCTTCTCCCGATCTGGAACAGGCGCCGGGTGCAGAGGAAGACTGACAGCTGCTGGAGGAACGACGGGCAGCGGCTCCGTAGCGGCCGTCGTCACGGAACTTGGCAGGTGGCGAGCGCGACCTCCAATGGCCGGGTCGGCCCTGCGGGAGGCCAAGGCAGCCGAAGCCAGCACAGCGGCGGCGGAAGCCGGGGAGGTGGACTACGGAGTCGAAGCAGCCGTGGGGAGCGACGCGAACATTGGCGCAGCTGGCTCGCTTGGGAGCATCGCTGGACCAGCCTTGAGCACCCTACATCCCTTGGCAGAGCAGGCCAGCGTCGTCGTCGTCGGCGGCGGATCCCGATCCAGATCGGAACGAGGAGAGGATGGGGGCGGCAACGGGAGGATGCATGGCACGAGGCCCGTGGGCAGCTCGGCAAGAGGCGGCGGCAGCATACTGGCCGGAACACAGCACAACGGTGGGGTGGCCGACGGGGCTGGAGTGGCTGCCGCCGTTGCGTGATGGTGGTCGACGGCGCGCGCTTAGGGCATCTCTAGCCGCGCCCCCAACAGGCCCTCCCCAGGCGATTTTGCCGCGCCGGCGCCAAAAAAAGGCCCCAGTCGCGCCCCCAGAAACCCGTTTTTCGCCGGCTCGGGCCAAAACTAGTGCCAGCGGACCCAGGCCGAACCCAGCGCCCTGGGGGGCGCTTGGGGAGCCGGCACAAGCGAAAAAAGTGCGTGGGCCCCCCTGGAAGCGACCCAAAGGCCTTTTCCCGCCGTTTCTTGACGTTTTTCCCTCGCATCTCTCCCGCTCGCTCGCCTCCCTCCCGCCATTCTCTCCTTTCTCCCGCCAAACCCCCTCCTGCTCGCCGCGAAGAAGCACGCCATGCCGCCGAAGAAGTACACCATGCCACGCGCGGCGGCAACCGCGACTGGCGCTGTGGCCCAGCCGAAGCAGAGGAAGTCGAGGGCGCCGCCATCGAAGCCACCGGGCCTGTCGAACGCCGAGTGGAGGGTGGAAGTTCAGCGGCGCGAAGCAGTCACCGCCGACAGGCGGAACAGGGCCATAGCCAAGAAGGCCCGCGACAACGCGGCGCGCGCGGCGGTGTCATCCTCATCGGTCGACCAGGCGGGGATGAATCAAGCCATCGTCAGCCACGCCCAGTACGCGCCCTGGGGACAGCAAGGCGCCGGATCTTCATGGGGTTCATCGTCGCCCGGTTACGCCGACGGCGATGCGCACGGTGGGTTCAACCCAAACGTGACCTTCCCTCATGGTCACCCCGCTACGCGCACGCCCTCGCCCGCCTTCGTCGGCGTGCAGTACCCTCCATACAACTACTCGCTGCCCGCCTCCTACGCGTCCACACCGACGCCCCATCTCTACCGCGGACCGCTGCCCTTCTCGCACCTCGGCGACGCCGACGACACGGGAGCTGACATGGACAACATCATTGCGATAGGATCGACCGCGGCTGCCGCATCTCCCGGGTTCGCCACCCAGGACGAGGTAGTGGACCTCAACGGCGACATGGAGGCCGAGCTCGGCTACGTCTACGGCGACGACGCGTAGGAACCCGAGGAGGACGAGGAGGAGGAGGAGGAGGAGGAGCCGGCTCCTGTTCCGACGAAGGGGCGCCGAAAGAAGAAGAAGCGGGCGGCTAGGTCAGGCGAACCGCGCATCAAGTGGACGTCCAAGAAGGAGGAATGCCTCGCCGAAGCATGGAAAGTCATCTGCCTCGACCCGACCACCGGCGTGAACCAGAGCTTGGACACATACTGGGACCGCATCAAGGCCGAGTTCGACGAGCGGAAGCTCGTCGACCCCTACTTCAAAGGCGTCTACATGCAGCGCGGCTCCAAGGCGATGGCGAACCATTGGGGGCGTATCCAGTTGGCGTGCAACAAATGGCATGGAATCGTCGAGGAGGTCGGGGCTCGCCCGGAGAGCGGCGCCAGCGTTGAGGATCAGGTACGCACGCCATTCGCCCGCATATCTTCGTCCCATACGCCCGCCGCCCGCCAACTGTTTGTCCCTCCGCGCAGCTGCTGCATATGTTCGCCATGTATCGGGGCGACAACCAAGACGCCGACTTCAAGCACCTCCACGTCTACAAGCGCATTGACAAGTGCGAGAAGTGGGCGGAAGTCCGACGTGCCCTCGACAAGGCCAAGGAGACATACAAGCCAGACGCGACGACTCCGGGCGCGTCAGAGGGACGGCCGGACGGCCACAAATTGGCAAAGAAGGGGAGAAGCGCCGACGCGGCAACCGCGCGAGTGCAGGAGTCCATCGAGCATTGCCTCGCCGACGCCCAAGCCCGGGCCGTCCTACGCGAAGAGAAGACCGAGGCGCGATGGTCGTCGCTAATGAAGAACAACGCCATCAAGCTCGACCTGCTCCGGACGAACGTCGCCGCGAAGAAGAGGAACACCGACATGGCTTTTCTGATGAGCGGGGCGGACATGCTCCAGAGCAACGACGAGAAGCTCAAGGCGTGGTACCTGGTGCAGCGCGGCCTCATCCTGAACGAGCAGCCGACGGCAACGCCGACGACTCCCACGACCACACGGACGCCAAGCCCGAACGACGCCTCTACATCGCCGCCCAGCAGTGCCGAAGCCGCGCCGACGCAACCCTGCACCGAAGCAGCTCCGACACCGACGAGCCCGCGCACGCCGACTCCGCCAACGCCTGGAGCCGACCCCGCCGAGTGAATCGTTGCGCACGGCGGCGTTCTGTTTTTTGTAACGCCAGACTACGTTCGTCCGATCGCCGGATTTGCGGCGTCTTTTGAGAGCGGGAACGACCAAGTTTGAATTTCCCGCATTCTGGGGCCGGCGCGTGGGGGCGTGACTGGGAGCTAGGTCGTCCCCAGGGGCCGAACTAGCGCCGGCCACGCCCCCAGGCCACTCTATTTAGGCGCCCTGGGGGGCCGAACGGCTGGTGATGCCCTTAGAGCCCAGCACCCAGACTAGTATTATTCAGGAATCGCATATAGGAGTAGTAGTGAGTATCAATTGCTCATTCTCTTCCCACATATTCTGGAATCGCATCCAAATACATGCTCGGTATACCAATAATTTTATTGTTGAATTTCGGAATTTTTTAACACATAACAGAATAGGTTGGCTGCTATTCTTTTCAGCATACTGTGGTGTGCCGGTTGCCGAAATTAACCAGAGTTGTAGATGAATGCAGCAAATTAATCCAGTACTATAAATTAAACCCACCTACAGATCCTACCCGGGCATCTGCATAGAGTATCTGATAGACAAGTAATAAAAGAGTAATAAAAGGCATTAAAAATGGTTGGACTTATGTGAACAGTAGTCCAGATCTAGAGCTAGCAGCAACCAACGAACTAATCAACCAACAAACTAATCAAACGGCGACGGATGGAGGAATGTGATGGGAAGCAAACAGAGGAACGACAGGGAGGGCCACTGGTACAGGAGTTTTAATCTTCCATTTCCTACTAATCATTGATGCTCCTGCGCTGCTCTGGCCACTGAATAATTCTCTTCTCCGGGGCGGGGAGGGACGAGGAGGGTAACGATGGAGCATGTCGCAGCAGCTCGGTCTGCAGAATGGCACGCGCGCGCATGTGGCGGAGCCGGGGACTTCCCGGGGAACGACAGCGCGGACGTGCGTACGGCCGCGTCCCACACACGTGTGCCCGTCGGCTCGGTCAGCGGCGGCTTCCGGCACCTCCTGCGTTAGTTGCCGTCCTGGCCAGCTCGCCTGGGCCAGGCAGCAATCTCAGGCCTTTGTTTCATGTTTGGGTCTGATTTCAGGCCTCCTTCTTGTAAGGTATGCTCTTTAGAGCAACTTTAGCATAGTAGCCATATCGGGCGATTGCCACAATAATTGTCAATATAACAATTTTGTTCGAAAAGACCGCTCTATCAGTATCGTCAAGTGTCTCCGGATATCCATAATTTGTGGAGGGTGCTACATATCGAGCCCACGAGTCTAAAGGGTGTTCATTTGAAGCACACTCTGTCGCCAACTGCTCGCATGAAAGAGAAGTTTCACCCTCTCCTCATCGTCCCACGCGACCCACCTCCCCTCATTCCTAATGGCGCAGACGGCCAGATGTCCATGGCATCGGGAAGCGGGCCAATTAATGGCGGTCGTCACGTGTCCAACTCCCTGTGCACTTTCCTACCTCGTTTTTCCCGCCTCCTGCACCCTTTTTTGCCATCTTTCCTCATCGCCCCGCTGTAGCCACGTTTTGGCGCTGCCCACCGCTATGAAAAGGTTATCCCTCTCCACTTCCACCATGATGTACAAAGCTTATCTTTGTCTCTACTTCCTCCCCCCACTTTCACCATGCCGCTTTCCCTTCGACCGGACTTGGTTCCACACTTGAAAGAGGAGCAACGACTGCTCAATGAGGAGGAAACGGCGAAGGATGCCGCCGGCATCGCGGAGGAGTGGGTTCACCGCGGCGCCATGAGGGCCCCACCTGTTGAAAATGTTGCCCGTCTCTCTCCGTTTTGAACTTTTTGAGCGACTGGCTGGAGCGTAAATTCAATACCGCCCTCCGCATTTAGTGGCCGAATTGAAATCCCAAAACAACCATTGTTAAAGATGTCGAGCACGGCTACAAATAGATCCCGTATGGGCAAGGGTGGCCTCGCCCATGGCGCGCAACAACATCGACTCTCAGTTGCTCACTGTTAAGGAGGCATGGGATGAGCGATACACCACCTACGTGCTGGCCGTCCACCCCGGCAAAATCTTTGAGCAGAACGCCGACGGGCAGGCGCGGCCGTTAAAGAGGAGCGTTGTCATATGGCTCCAGTACTATGAGGCACAGAAAGATTTCGCAGTGGAGCGGTAGTGCGTCACATTGTGCCAATTATATTCGAATATGGTTCGACAGTGGCGGAGCTAGAAGCAGGTTGCGCCTGGGGCTAAGCTATGTGAGTGAAAAACTTCTATGATTTTCTATGCTTTCTCTAAAGGAATTACAAGGGAATTTGTTACTAGGCCTGGGGCTGTAGCCCTAGCTGCCCCAGGCCTGTCTCCGCCACTATGGTTCGATTCAATTAAATGAGTCAGGCCATATTGGGCCTTACTCCCATTAAGAAAGCCGTCTCTGACCTCGATGATTCCACGGGACAAGAATAGGACGAAAAGAAGGTCACCGGACCGTCACACCGCCGCGCATAGAGAATTTTCTTTATTAGGAAAACCTTCATGACATGCTTTATTGGTTCGCAGAAATAGTTACATCGCTAGATAAGACTATCGACCGAGAAAACAAGACATGTAAACTAAACTCCATGGGATCTACCTGCAGTTCCCCCTCAGCGCAATTAGCTTTCCCTAGGTCTATGACTCAAAGATAATATGATCAAATCACGAGATAAAAGATGTACATTTTTCATAAATAACTGCCACCCGGTGCAGATGAGTTGTCTCCATCCTGCGTCGACATGATCACGGTCTACTTGGTGGTCTAAACTAAATGCAGCAAAGCAGGGCATGCATGATCATTAGAGGTTTGCTAATCTAGTCTAGTTTAACTCCATGTTGACGATGCACATGAATAGAGGGAGATACCATGATCAGTAATCAGTTGATCATGGGCGTGACTCGGACGTAGAGAAGTTAATTGGTGGTTAATTCCATGATGGTACGGTCTGATTCCTGCGACTGTCCAGTCCAGCTAGCATAGCTACCTACCCTACCCATTGGCCGGTTAGAGCATCTAATCTAATCTATCCGAGAGTATACGTTTGTGATCGTTAAACATGCGTACTAACTGAAAAATCCTGTACAGTTGCAGGAACAAACGCCATAAGCCCATAACTAATCGTTAATCATGCATGATGATTTCTACAGAATAATTGCAAGCGCTGTTAACTCGACGTAGGTGATCAATAATGCGTAACGAAATCTTACTTAGCTAGCCATGTAGAGCTTTTTTACGGTACCCTATACTGCTGGGGGTGAAGGGACCAGTATAACTAAATCTTTTCTTAAAAAGCAATGTGAATGTTTTCTTCAGTACGCGAAGGCCTAAACGGGATTATGTATGAGCCAAGATGCCGGCCTATTTCGCTTGCTCTCTCCCATGGCCGACATGCTCTAGCTGACCTTGCTGCCGCGTGTCACATACTGCGAACCGTCGCGCTCGTCTACCTTGGCGTCGTGTCCCCGTTTCTCCATCTGCGTCGCCCAACCCTATCACAGACATAGATGGAACAAGACATGGTGGCCACAGCTCCGTCAGCGCGCTCCTCCGTCCTGCTCGGGCGCCATGGCCGGGACGGCGAACTTCTGTACACGGCAAGTCTCCGTGCGGACGGACAACGGCGCCAAGTTGTTTCGTCATCACCGTTGTGAACCAGGACAAAACGAGAACAGTTTGAGGTATGTTCACCATGGGAGGGGCGCAGGACAATGCCTCATCGCCGTCGGACCTATTGGAGAAGAAAAGCAAGGTCCAGTCGTCCAGGCTGAAGCCTGCGCCATGATGTCGAGCGCCGGATCCATGCACGGGGAAGGAAAAGGATCCAGGCTTGCAAGGGATGCACAGGGAAGGAAGAGAAGGCACAGCGGTGACCACCGGAATCCTACCAGCCTCGGTGGACAAAAACAACGGCCAGGGTGGGTTGGGGACAGGCTGAACTGTAGAACATGTATACTGGTGGTCGAGAACAACGACCGGTGCTACCTATACTGCTCGCCATCCGGTTGGCCTGCTTGCAGCGGTATAGAACAGTCATGGCAGTTGGATTTCGTGGATGGATGGTCTATATTCACTACTGGGTACCATAAAAGAGCTCAGCCATGTATAGCTTGGTTGGTACAGCAGTAGTATTATGAACCCGACAAGGGCATGCATGTTGTTCGAATCATAGCTAGCACGTAAAATAATGCAACGGCTGGCTAACTGTACTTCGTAACCAACTCGATTATCGCTCGTCAGGGGCTCTCGCATGGATCTATCTGTGGGAGCTTGATTAGTTAGCTAGCGAGCTATCTGGCGAACCGCTGAATCATTTGCGGCCGCACATGTCCATTTGGTGGTGATGAACTGATAATTGTGTACGCAGGAGGAATGAAACTCCGAAGTACTGCTCATCATGCTCACAACACTGCATGCATTGCTCCAAAATATGTTATATAGTGCTGCATCAACGATAATACATACGACTTTGATTTGACCGATGATTAGTTTTGCAGTTGGCTTGGAGGAATGTGCATTATTGTATCTGAATCTTCTGATATTGTTTTTCTATGACATGATTAATCATGCATGCCGCGGCGTCAATTTAAATGGTTTCTGCTACGTCGGATTCATCTTACTTTGCCGAGTTCGCGGGTGGTTTATGAGCTCGTGAACAGTGGCCACGGAGCAACCATGTAGTACAGTAGATTCCAAGATGGGGGTAATCAACATCTTGGTTCTTATATTTTTCCATGTCAAGCATTTCTGAAACCGACTACAGTTCCATAAAAATAGTACTACTTACCTATGTACCTTCACATTGCACATGATTTTGTGTGTGTGTGTGTGTGTGTGTGTGTGTGTGTGTGTGTGTGTGTGTGGAAACATCGCACATGATGTTAGTTAGCCAGATCTACGGGTGAGAAAAGCTCGCCAGATCTGGCTCCGGCCAGCAGCCCCTACGTACAGCGACGCGATAAAGATCGGTTGGCCGGAGATCGGTTTGATTCCACGGCGGGCGGAGCAATCATTTGCTTGCTCATGTGTGGGCGCTCGGCTAGTTTAATCCGATCGTGGCTGTGCCGCACGTACGCCTCTGGACTGGGAGCATGTCATGTGCCACGGCCCGGTCGCCGACATGCCAGGCGCGCGCGGTCGGCAGTCGCCAAACCGCCGGCCGATCCTATTTGACGCCATTCTGTTTGGCGGTCGGGATGTTTCCTACCGCCAAGTCTCTGCCGGTAGGGTGTAGGCTGTTACACCCTACCGCCATGGACCCTGGCGGTAGCAAAAGGGCCAGATCTTGAAATTTTTTTAAACTAGGGTCAGATCTCGAATAGATATCATAAAAGGGTCAAAACACGAAATTTTGCCCCGTTGGGTCGGCCCATTTCAGCGTCTTCTGCTGCTTTTCGTTCGCTAGGCCGCTGAAGCGTTTTCTTTTGGTTTTTTGTCGTTCCTGTTGATTTTGGTTTTTTCTTTCTGCTGTTTCGTCATTTTTTTCCTGAGTTTGTTCCGTTTTTTTTTGTGGCATACTTCTTCTGTTACTCAAATCAAGGGGTACAGTCACGCTTAACAGCGTCCAAAACGACATCTGCTCCCGACCCAACTCATACAGCGGTGCGGTTTTTCCTGCTGTTTCTTTAGATTGCTTCAGCTTTTTTTCTGCAGTTTTTCTGTTGTGGTTTCAATTCCGTTTTTTTAGTTTACAGTATTTTTATTTCCCTGCCTATTTTTTATATTCTTTTAAATTTTCATTTTTTAATAAAGGGTGAATAGTTATTTAAATATGGCAGACATTATGTCAATACATGGAAAATATTTTTTCAATACATGCCGAACATATTTTATTACACGGCAAACATTTTCATTAAGCCTGATGAACATTCTTTAATACATGGTGAACCGTTTTAATATACAGTGAAAATTACCTAAATACACGAGGAACATTTTTCGTATATGGATAAAAAATGTAAATACATGTTACACATTTTCTAAATACATGCCAAACATTTTCCGAGTGTTTACAGAATGCAGATCATAAAAAATCAAAGCAAAACGAATAAACTGAAGAAAACACGTTACCGAGCGTTGCATCGTCATGTCAAACGTGTCGACATATTTTGACTGTTTCATGCTATGTTTACATCAGTTTAGCATTGTTTTATTGATATCATGTACTAACTCCAAACTAAAATAATTCCTATGTATTTCGGAATGGAGGTAGTAACTACCAAACGATGTTCAGCATTTTTTAAATTATTTTAGAACTGCACAGATATCGATGGGCACCAAAAAAATTGAACCTCAAACTTGAATAGTTTCAACTAAATTTTTATTTGATTGATATTCAGTGAGCTTTAATCAAAATCGTTATATTTGTTTCTTCAAACTTTATGAAATTAGTTGGTGGGCACCGAAATATCTCGTACATGGAAATTCCCGGTTAGCTTCGAACTAAATAAAAAATATGTTTGGTCAAAATTTAATAAGTTTATACTCCGTATATCTAATCCTTTTTAGTCGAATTTGTTTAGGAGGG
>NC_041386.1:667749868-667754319 GCF_002162155.2 Triticum dicoccoides | reverse complement strand
ATCACCTACATGTCTCGCATTTTCATCGGATCATGTTTTTGGCCCAAAATCTACCTATTTTGTTTGGACCGGCACAACTACTGTTAATCTTCTAGACTTTTTCAAAAGTCCCATATTTTCAAAAATTTCTCAAATATAATCTTTTTGCTAGTTCCTATTTTTCATCACATTTCATTTTTTAATAGTTCATTGAAAAATTGTGTAATTTCTCTAAATTCTCTTAATTGTTTCCCAAATTTATATTTTGATTAGTTAACTTAAAAGAAAAAACCCGTATGTCATGTATTTCTTTCCCTAATTTCTTATAGTTTTTTCTAAGTGGACCCGTGCGTGTTATAGACGACACACATGCTGGGTGACCATGCATGCTGAGAGCATCTATAACCTGGCTCTTCAAACGCCCACATATGTCCGGGCAAACAGCCCAGTCGGTGACCGTTCACAAAATCGTCGCCCAGTCAGCCTCCCCAAACTGACTCTATACATTGGGATTGACCGGCAGCCCCCATATCAAGCCATATTAGGGGTGGATATGAGGAGGCTTGGACACGCCTGGGCACTTCCGTCACGTCAAACTGACATGCGGGATCCACGTAGACACCCGTCGTTGCCTAGTGGTCCGGTGAGGCCGTCGCTCCTGCATGCTTGAACGGCCAAATCTGGCTATTTAAGCCAGACGCCGAAGCCCAACCCTAGCCAGAGTCCAATTTCCCTCCCCTCGGCACAACCACCTACCATTCACTCACAGCTCGGACCTCCGGTAGCCATGGCCCGACAATCACCACCTATGCCATGCTCACTCTGGAGCACCGGTGGTAGCTTCTAGAGGAGATTCAGGTCCGGTGCGCCACTCGGATTGTAGCTGGCCTTCCTCCGGACTCAGGGGCGGACCCATGTTGAGCTGAGTGGGGTCCCAGGCCCCCAGTCAATTTATATTTTTACTGCTTTGAGTTCCAACATTTTACTAGTTTGGCCCCCAGTTAGCCAAACATTTGGGCCCCCAGTCACTTGGGCCCCCACTGAATTCTTGGGCTGGGTCCGCCCCTGTCCGGACTCTCCGGAGCATGAGGAGGAGGAGGAGCAGGCGTCAGTCACACACATCGAGGAGGAGGAAGGCGAGGCGGATCCAACCCCTCCGAGTGCCGGATTTAGCATGGGTAACACATAGCGGCGGCCGAGCAGTAGGCCATCCTCGACTCCAACCAGTAGGAGGTGAAAGTGGAGGCGAAATGCCGCATCCTCTCCGAGGTGCCATGCGTTGAACTCTTAGCGGACATGGAGTCCGAGCTGCGGGTGGAATCCAACGACCGGGAAGCCAGTCCGTACAACACTGCCAGCACAGAGATCGTTTACATCTTCGACGATGAGCAGTAGTAGTCTAGTTTCTAGCTAGTACTACGTAGCTTTCAGTGTTGCATGATGTTGTATGGATTTAGAGTGTTAAATTTTGTGTATATGGTTGTAGCAGACCAAAAATAAGGGGTGACCAGGCCCTGTCCGCGTGCACATTCGGACGTGTCCGTGGCCATTAGAGAGGTCAATTATGTGATATGCGACTGGCTGGCAGATACAACCACTGTATGGATCGAGTGTACAGATTGTTGGTTCAGTAGTCCACCACATGTAATTTCCAGACAGTGGCATGTGGCGGAAATCATCATGCATGCCGCAACAAACGACTGAAGGCAGGCGTACGTGCGGGTGATCATCCTTCCATCCGACGGATCCGAGATCTGTGTATGTAACCAGCTCAGAACTACTGGCGAGCGGTCTCATCATCGTGGATATGATGAGTGGGCGACCACACAAGACTAACCGTCGAATCATTGCTTCCCGCACCTGACGCAGTCACCCGATCGATCACATGGTTCTTGGTCTGTCAGAGCGTCAAGTGCCCCCAGCCGCTGATGATCAATGCCCTCGTTCGCGCGGTTGTCGACTAAATGATTCTGCCACCGAGCTCGGTCGTTAGTAGTAAGTAGCTAGCTAACTAGTCGTTGCGGATGTGCGTACGTGCAAGTGACAATATACTACCACTAGAAGCTGGCATTATGCCTGCAGAAATATGCAATATATATTGCTAGCAAAGTACTCCCTCCGTTCCAAAATAGATGACCCAACTTTGTACAAAGTTAGTACAAAGTTGGGTCATCTATTTTGGAACGGAGGAAGTAACAATGCATGGCGTGCCCACATAACATAGTGTGATGAAGTATCGAATGATTCTCTCCCTCGCATTTTTCTGCAGGAACTGCATCCAAATACATGCTTCATCTGACAATAATTCTGTTTCTGGAAGAAGAAGAGAAAAAATAGCAGTATCTAACACACAACGGTTGGCCGTTGTTCTTTTCAGCATACTACTACTATATGATGCCTAGTTGCCGAGACCAACCAGAATTACAGACTAATGAAACAAATGTGCATAAAATCAATCCACTATACTACTATTGAAACAAATGGAACAGGTCCACTATCATTTAACGGCGCACATAGGTCCCACTGGGCCTCTGCATAGAGTGCGTTGAACACTTGTGTAATGAGCATAAAAAAGGGTTGGACTTGGTATGAAGAGTAGTCCAGATCTAGCAGCAACTAACAAACTAATCAATCAAACATGGATGGAAGGGGCCAGTGGCACAGGAGTTTTTATCCAAGCCAGCGGAGGAGATTCCATTTCCCATTAATCATAGCTGCTCCTGCAGTGCTCTTGCCCTGAATAATTCTCTTCTCAGGGAGGGACGAAGAGGCGAACGATGGAGCACGTAGCCGTATCCAGCGGGCGCATGTGGCGGAGCCGGAGAATCCCGAGGCGCGCCAGCGCGGACGTCGGCCGGCGCATTGCCAGTGGCTTCCGCGATCAGCACACAGCGAGATACAAGCATGTCGACGCCGTAAATGGGCCGGCCCATAGTTACCCATGTACATGTACACCTGTTTTTATTTTTTGTATATATTGTGGAAAATATTATCAATACATATATTCTAAAAAATTTAATAAACTTCAAATTTTCAAAAATGATAAAGCAGTGTAACATTTATGTTCGTATATTTAGTTGAAGTGTTGAGAGCACAAACAAAATGACCATGACATAGAAAAAACGTTGACGAGCTTTTTAAGAAATGCATGTGATGTATTTTAAAAATGATATCCAATGTAAAAGCAATTGTTTGTGTAATTCGGAAAAAAATGTTTCATACCATTCAAAAAATATGTTACATTTAAAAGAATTCACCAGCTTCAAAAATACTTTTGCCACATTTGAAAAATATATTTATACAACATAAAAAATATATTTGATAGCTTTCCCAAATATGTTTTGTATCATTCAAAAAAATCAATGTGTAATTGAAAACTATTTCACATGTAAAAAATTGTTCAAAGAGATCTATTTCAAAAATAGTAAACACGCATAAAAAAATTTCACATGCACAAAAAATGTACAATGTGTATGAAAAAATAGATATCAGGACATATGTTGGAAATAAATGTTAATAGTGTATTTATAAAATTTTAAGCCTGATAAAAATGACCGTGGTCCACATAAAAGTAGGCATGTGTTGTAAAAATAAAAAATAAAATGGAAAATGAGAAAAAACCAGAGGAAAATTGGTGAAAGCCGAAGAAAACTAAGAAACCCACAAAAAATAAATTAAAAACAGAAAATAAAAAGGAAAACAGGAGAAAAGCTGAAGAAATTTGATGCAAACAGTGAAGACTGGAAAGGAAAAAAACACATATCGAGAAAAAAATGCACGCGGAGGCAGCTACAACATTGATGGGATGGCCCACTAGCGTCACACAAGAGGCGAGCCAGAGCTACGTCTAGCAATAAGCGAGACATAGCTCCCACGATCAGCACTTGAGAACTAGCCTGGCATCCCCTAAGTCGTACCGAGGTTTTCAAAAACCAGGTTTGAATGTCAAACCCGTCCCAAGGCCTAGAAAATGATGATCTTGTACTAAAAATATTAGAAGATTATTTAGACATAAGGTAATGAAGCATTGCACCTAATTTTCTTGAAAGAAACACCCTCTGGTGCTTTTTTCGGTTTTTCGGTTGAGCTTTGAGGGGAAAATTAAAGCCCAACCCTGGCATGGATGCCGGCCTATATGGTAGAGTTACTCAAGTCAGGATTAGTAGTCACATACTCGACATGGAGAAGTAAGGAAGGCTTGAATGCATAGTGGGCTCCTACCTGGCCCAATAAAGGTGAAGAACTACCACCTCCTCTTCCTCGTTCTTCTTCTTCTTCATTTCACGCACTCCATTCAGGAAGAATATGGTATCTTTGAAAGAGTGCTTTTAGGGCTTGCATGCCACTTCCCTGTCGTCTTTGGAAGAGTGATATGATATATGAGTCACTAAGCGAGGAATATAACACATAGGCCCCCACAAACATAATCTTCTCATCCATCGCATTAAGCCATTGGGCCCTTGGTAGATTAA